>NC_143579.1:39521210-39821210 GCF_048544385.1 Mastigoproctus giganteus | reverse complement strand
CTGTTGATGCCAACTGTAAAAGTCTTCTGATATTTTGGTCAGTAAGTATATATTATGGTGCTAATATACTATATAAATAGTATAGTGTTACTACAATATTAACATTCTTCAACGCTTTTCCCCTCATATGTAAGACATCCCAGATGTTACCACTTTCAGTGGTTTCTCTCATCGTACTGATGGAGATGTCCCAGTAGAATTGGAAGAGCTTCATAGTTCTCTCCTTGAATTTGCAAGTGGGGACTGCTCAATCGTTTACGCAGTGCTTGATAAAGCTATTAATGACCATCATCATGGTGATTTAAAATAAAATAATGAATCTGAGATCATCCATCCTTTCGCATCTGTCACCTCGGCCTCTCTTAGTTGGCTTTGTTATGACCTCTTGGAGTCTTCCCAGCAGAAGATAATCACTACGGATGATCCTGAAATTGCTACCAGCTCTTCTCTAATGATTTCTTAAATACTTATGATTAATGTGTGCTGAAACCGTTAGCTTTCTTGATCCACCCTTCACCAGTATGTTTTCACCATGAATCGCGTCATCTTGCATTCACAATCGTGCTACTGTGTCCTAGAAGGCCTACGAGCATATTTATAGTTGTTTCTGATACGTGGTGGTTGGGCAGGACTTCACAAACTATCAACGGAGAGGGAGGTGTTCGATATTAATGGTAGCGCAGTGTATTTTTACCGCCATATCGAACTAAACAATCATTTTCTTATTTCAAATTAAGTTCCATTTTTCCTCCGGGATCGTTTCTTTTCCAAGCCAATTATTAATGCATTTGATGACGATTCCTTAATCATTAGCTCAATGAAAATTATCGACAACAAGAGTAAGTGAGTTCCTTTATCATATATCATTTTGTCAGCGCGTGGTGCGATTAAGCTTCGTCTTGAACAGCTGGTCGATACATCATTCTAAGGATTCTTTTTTTATACCTTATTTTGAAATAAAGTTTTCTAGTGTTAAATCTTGCGGCAGGAATCTCTGTTACACAACGTCAGAAGTTCCAGCTCTATAAAGAAATTTGTTTTTCCGATAAGCGCTTCTATTAGGTGTCTCATGCCTTATCAGAATTGGATTTATGCGTCAGCAAACAACCTTCATCGACGGAAATAGAAATATGGTTAGGTTTTTTTCTGTAACTTGGATATTGCCGATATATTTATGAAAAGATCCATAAAATATGTATTAAATGATAATATTTTTGAATGAAAATAAATCGCCAAGTTTATTTACATAGAATAACTTAAACTTCATATTGCGTATAAAATTCATATAGAAAGAGGAAAAATTTGTAACTCTCATAAATGATTCAAATACGTTCCTCTTTGCTTTCCGATACTTTTCTTTACTGCAAATTCTGGACAGTGTGGTAGACTGATCCTTATGAAACGTCAAGGTCTTTGCAATCAGAAAACTCAAGCAAAGCAATTTGTTCTGAAAAAAGAGAGGATAATTTTCCTTACTTCAGAAACTAATGAAAAATTAAGCAGGTATAATCCTCTCACTTAAGACAAGACAGAATGTTAGTAATAAAATGCGGAATCTTTTTGGTGACTGAATCATTTCTCTTGGATCCTCAAAATAACTTTAAATAATGTTCTAATATGAAGTCCTAATATATTTATCGGTCTGCGCAGATAGCACAGTGGCTATAAACGCCATCCGCCGCACACAAGGTGGAAAAGGCCCTGGTTCGAATCCCTTCAGTGATGCAAGGAACTTTTATGGGTTTTTTTCACTCAGTGACTGAGTTAGTTGGTCTCACGTGTGTTTAACAAGGGTCCACTCGGAAACTCTGGTTTTTTTATCCAGAAAAACAGGTAATTAGACCAGAGAACACATGCAATTTATGGACATATTACACGTGGGATTATAAGATCGGTCTTGGCTGGCCCTAATATGTCAGCTTAATGTATCTGTATGTATGTATCTGAAATTTCCACGAAGTTACATCAGGTCCTGTGTCTAGAGTGGAATAATGAAAAACAAATTATTCTGTGTAGTAGTAATTTTCTGGAGTATATATGCATTTTCGTTGCGAGATAATTCCTTTTTAAGCAAATAACTCCAAGTCACTTTGTACTTTTTTCGATGACGCTTCCTGATAAGGTATCCAGCATCGAATAGACCAGAATTTTCTGTTTCTACAATTGTTAGGTGTATTCGCGAATGCAATCATAATACACCTATCAACTGCTGCCCATATGTTTGTGTCATAGTGATTAGCACAGTGGTTACATTCACCGTCCTCCCTATACCCGCTAGGGGACTTGCGGCCAAGAAGCCAGAAAAACAACTGAACCCAACACACTATACATACAATATGCCACACATACTTCTGGCATTTACAGAGTTCTGTATACTTCACACAAGTACTGGTAGCGCGGATGTGGGAGATCACTGGTGGCGCCTTACCCTAAATACTGTGATGGCAATATATGCCATTCTCCTCACACTGAATAGCCCTCGTGGGTGGCGCAGTTGGTAGAATCGCCATCTTCCACAACCCTAGGTTTATAAGACCTCAGTTCGAATCCTGTCAATCACCCGAGGAATTTTTATGGGTCTTTTTCACAACCTTGTTGAGCTAGTTGATCTCAGGCGAGAGTAGCATGGTTCTTTCTCCTGAAAATTCGTGTTTTTCGCCCAGGAAATGATCGCAGAACCCACGAAATTTTCAGACGTATTATATAAAGCAAAATATGATCTAAGCTGCTGATGTGCCTAAAACCTTACAGCGACCAGCCGACCAACCAATCGCCATAGCTGGTGGAAAATTCCCGAGTTCGAATCCCATTAATGACGCAAAGAACTTTTTAGAGTTTTTTTCATTCCACAGACGAATTAGTCGTTCTGAGGCCAGGTCCTTCCTTCCCCGAAAAATCGGATACTTTGTGTAGTAAAAGAGGTAAACCGATCAGAAGATACACACAATTTACAGAAATAATACTAGTTAACGAGGTTATTCTCGGCTGGCCCTAACATGACATTTATTTTTTGCACACATGCCTTTGATAAAATATATGAACTCCGTTGCTTGGCATGGTGGAAGGCACAGCGACCCTGTATTGTGGATCAATGGAAACCTGTTCTGTGGAACAATGGGTTTAGTGTGTTTAGGGTCTAACGGCACTGGGGGTTCCCCCCATCTCCGCGTAGTATACGTTTTAGTGTGATACGCTGTAGAGGCCAGAGGTTTAAAAGTGTATGGATATTGTGCTGTGTAATGTTTTGTACCGTTGTTCATCTGGTCTTTTAGCCGTTGGGCCCATAATGGGACCCACCGTTGTCCACACTAAGCCCCGTGGAGGCAGACCAGGTACATCAGTATTTTAAGTATTTACTCTGGCTGATCTTGCCACCTAATTTCCTGAGATTTCAATGGCTAGAGCCTAAAAAAAAGGGGTGGGGGAAGAAATGCCAGAAATTAGGTCAGTCCGAAAGAGATATAAGTTATGCAGGGTACAGTTAACAATTTTGAGTGTGGAGCTTGTGTATTTTTCACAAGAGTCAAACGCTAGTAGTGAGATAACTAGAGAGGGAAGGGAGACTGAAGACTGGGGGGGGGGATGAGAGACAGAAGTATGGGGACAATAGAGTAGACGACCCTAGAGTAACACTAGCTGTGAAAACTCCAGCATAGAGTCCATATCAGTTGTCGGAGGTCCACTGTGAGTTATTCACGGGGAAGCCCCGTCCGGTGAGGTTGTCTTGATGTTGGTAGTTTTTGGTCCACTCGAGGTCTAATTTGCGTGACTTGCCGGGTTATACGTGTGTCCAACCAAGAAGTGGCGAACAATGGGTTACGCCTCGCCCTTCCAGTGTTATGGATGTGTTGGGTATGCACGATGTCTGGAGAACGCTTTCTTCCTGAATGTGCTGTCTTAACCGCGAAGCAGGGAGGAGTATGAGATCATGGTTTGAGAACATTTCTCATGGTATGAAATAGAATCACTGGTAGCATTGCATGGAACCATGAGTGCCGTATCATAAAGGAATTTCGACAATGTGGAAATTCTATTAAAGGAGCCGATATGCCTCTCAACACGATTCTCCATGTCACAAAGCAAGGATTGCGAATGCATGATTTGAAGAGAATGACATTAGATAATTCATTGGGTAGCCAAATTGCGACCTAAACGCCATTGAACATCTTTTGCATGAAATGGAACGCGAATAAAGGTAACGCATTTCTTTAGTAAAGTTCAAGATTGTTTAAAAAAATGAATGGAGACCAACACCTTAAACTTTCGCAAAAATTAGTAAAGATCTTCTACGACTCATTGAAGCAGTCAAGTCGGGCCACAGGTGGATAAACACGCTGTTTTCTACTTAATTTACTTAATTAGATCAAGAACAATTACCGCGATTTTACTTGGAAAAATATTCTATTATCTCATTCACGCATTACTATAAACCATTCAACTGACATATTAACTTCTAATACAATAAATAGAGCTACGCAAGTATCTGATCTAGCTGGTTTTTTTTTTTTTGTTTTTTTTCTGTCTAAATGTTATGTGCTGTAGTCAAAGGCAATTGTATAGCAATATTTGCTAACAGAAGGCAAAATTATTAGGAAATTCGAATAGAAATAAACCGTCCAGCCCTCAGGACCCTAATAGCTTAGAATGTTGAAATATTTTCCTTCTCTAGCATATATTAATATAAATTACATTATATGTATTAATTAATATAATTGCAGGTAGCTGATGAAATAATTCTCATCGCAGTACCACACCATTTCACTATTTCAGTAATATATACTGAGATATTCCATATATACGGCTGTGATTTAATTAATTTAGCTATTTGATTTAGATAATTGAACGTGCCTTTGTGTTTGAAATTCTCTTTTCCACCTCTGTGTAACAATCAATAAACCATTTAATTTGCAAATATGCGTGGAACCTGCTTTTGCCTTTTCAAATTAATGCCGTGTCTTCTCTGTTCAAGCTTGGAGGCATAATCAATGCAATATACAGTCTTATTCGGGTATAAAGATGCATTCAGACCTTCTTCCCTTCGTCATATTCAACTAGCATTCAACTTAACGTGCCTTAATGGGTTGTCAATGATAATGGTGATTTTGATTGCATTTTCTTAATAAAATCACGGAGAGCTTACTTGCTCTGAATACTCTTCGAATTTCCTCTCCTAATTCATGCAATAATAATCTAAGCTGCTTATTTCTTAGACTGCTTTTGTTCGTTCATCATGATAATTCTTCAGTGAGGAAACAGTTCAAGTTACAATAAGAAATCTTACGTAACTGGATAACAATATTGATAGTGGCATAGTATTTAGGGTTATGCGCCACCTGTGGTTTCCCACATCTGCGCCGCATGTACTCTGTGATTTATGCAGAATTTTGTTATGTTTTGTTGTTGTGTCTCTGGCTTCTTGGCCGCAGGGCCCCTTGTGGTTAGTGGTACGTTGCCCGCCACCACTGGAAGGTGAGCCAGGCTGCCTTCATACTCTGACTGATCTCTGCCAGGATCGCCTGAGCTTACTGGATGGAGACAAAAAAGGGGGGAAGATAGTACAAGTGGTGGAGTCAAAGTAGGTAGAGGAGGATGAGGAAAGAACGCATCCTCCAGCGGAAAGAAGAGGTAGGAAGGGAGAAGTAAGAATACTTCTGCCTTCCTACCTCCCGTCCTGGTCTGGGAGCCCACCGAAGGCCAAGGAAAGGAAGACAGCTTGCAGAACAAGGGAGGTTTGCAAATAGGGGCGCGCCAAGGGTGTTTGCCACCTGGGTGCGAGAAATAATTTGCCCCTTTAGGCCTTTTACATCAACTAGCAGATAATTCTGATGCCCGTTACGTACTGGCGATTTTTGTACAGGCATAATATGTTATGGGTTGAAATTAATAGTTTAACCATAAGTTTAACTACATGTAGTAGTGTAAAGGCATCATTTGATTTTATCTCATATTGTGGTTACCTTCACAACGAGAAACCAGGTATTGCACTACTTCGAATAAACAACGCTTATCTAATAGAGGGGACTACTGTTATTTATTCTCAATGGGCACCACCACCCAGACGTGTTTCGGAGCTTGTTGACTCATTCATCGGTGGGTCTCTTCTCTATTAGAGAAGTGTTGTTTATTCGAAGTAGCGCAATACCTGGTATCTCGTTGTGAATGTATGAGATAAAATCAAACGATACCTTTACACTACTACATGTAGTTAAACGTATGGGTAAACTATGGTGTATTTACACCAATATTATATAGTATATGTCTTATGGACCTATGTTTTTACATTAGTCCGGCAAAGATGCTGGTCCGATACTGGTGCATCGTCCGGTCGTCTTAACCATAATACGATGGCCGGCAAAAAAGGCGTTCTACTTTTTTTTGCCTGCCATCGTATGAAGGTTAAGACGACCGGATGATGATGATATCAGAGTCTTAACCATCGTATGATGGTTAAGACTCTGATAGCTGAAAAGGTGTCGACTTTCTTTTGCCGGCAAAAAAAGTCGAACGCCTTTTCAGCAATCACAGTCAAATTTATTTATTTGCCGCCTGTATAGGTTAACAATTTTTTATGGAGCAGTAAAAACGCAACTTTAAAAAATTTTATTCTAACAGATATAGAGCTCTGCATTGAAAATATAAAAGGAATATTAAAAATAATAAACTCTCCATTTAAAGTTTTATAATTATATTTTAATGAAAGTTACAGAACTCAAAATGAGTTTCCAGCTGAAGCAACAGCTCCATCGCACATGGAAACAGTCGCAAAATGTCAATGATCGCATCGTTTATTCTAGGGCACGGGCTCAATTTAATCGCATGAAATCTGAGGCAATCAAATTATATGTTAACCGAGATCTGGCTAAAGGAAAAATTCCATACAAGAAAGTGAACCTTCATTTTCCTCTGCAATTTGATCCTGAATTGTGGCTCGATTTCGTCACAAGATTTAATCGTAATCCTATCAAAAACTCAGATCTGGCTCTACTAACAGAGCCCACCCAGCAAGAAGTGTTGAGCACCATTCAGATCACAAAACAACAGCTGATCGTCGCCATCAATTCTCTACCTGCCTCGTCAACCGCTGGTGATGATGGAGTTCCCCAATTCATGCTCAAATGCCTAAGTCCGTACATTATTCAGCCACTTTTAATTATTTTCAACCAGTTACTCTCGAACCAGATTTTCCCACAGCAATGGGAAAACTATCTTATCAAACCTTTAGCCAAAGTTCAGTCGCCATCGAAACCTAAACATTTCCGACCCATCTCCAACTCCTCCAGCCTGCTGAAGCTCCTGGAGAAGACCTTACTCCCGATCCTCACCAAGCAGATCATGCCCAGTAATCCAGCCCAAATTCACTACTCCCTTCCAAACAGATCAACGATCACAAATCTGCTAGCCACAACGAATACTATCTTGTCAGCATTCGAGAAAAGGCACGAACTAGCTGTGACTTACTTAGACATTGAGGCTGCATTTGATGCCGTCCAAGTAAACCAACTACTCACTCTCCTGGAATGCCACTTCCAGATCACAGGGAACATTTTATGCTTTCTCTCCTCTCTTCTGAATAACAGAGTTATAAAGCTTCATACAGGAGATCGCACCCTTACTAGATCCGTCACCGCAGGAGTCCCACAAGGAGGGGTCCTTTCCGGCCTTCTGTTCTCATCTATTATCTTCCCACTGGTTGCACATTCTCGATGTCTACTGAGCTATGCAGATGATATCAAGATACTGACTCCCATCATCCCTGGTCAAGACCTTGATCTGGTAAAAACGGAAATTAACAACACTCTCACTGCAGTCACATCTTACCTCTGCCAGTTCGGGCTCAAGATCAATCCTGCTAAGTCCGAATTCATGGTGTATTCATTGAAGCAAACTCCTTCTTCTCTCCAGCCTTCGGTCGGCAACATCCTCATCCCAATTGCATCCAGCCATCGTGATCTGGGCGTTGTATTCGACTCCAAACTTCGATTCAACGCCCACATAGACATGCTCCTCACACGTGCTTCAAGACTCCGGTGGATAGCAAAACAGCATCTCCTTCATATCAGAGATAAAAAGACAACCGTGAGGTACATAAGAGCAATCATCTTTCCACCTTTACTCTATGCTGCTGAAATTTGGGCGTCAGCGGCACCATCAATAAAGAAACCACTCTTTGCCACAGAATTCTGGCTCCTAAAGTGGGCCAACAGGAAGCACAACCTTCCAGCTCTGATTCACACCACGCAGCTTGCCAACTCTCTCGGGATTCCACGGCTTCCCACCTTAGTCGAAGACCAACGCCTCCTAGCAACAGTCAAGATGATAACAGGCATAATCGCAACACCTTCATTCTGGGATACCTGTGGCTGGAGGATCCCCCCTGCTGCCCTTAGGGCCAATCCCGAGCTCTACTCGCATTCAGCGCGACTCCATCTCTCGGACAGGTTCCTTCCTCAGCAGATGTTCAAGCAAACCCAGGCACTTGACGCCGACCTGAACAAATTCGCTATTGACCGGACTTACAGGAAAAAAATTATGTCTAGTAGGACTAATCTGCATTGACATGTGTACCTTGCATCTGTTCCTGTCTGATTGAGCTGGTGCTCTTATCTCGATGTTAAGTCAGCTCAATCAGACCTAACTCTCGTAAGGAGTTCTCTCCTTTGTATAAAATGTTTTCTTTTGTAAAATTACCTGTTTTTGTAAATTAATTGTTCTATTTTCCCGGAAGTTTCGGGAAGTTGTACAAATGTAAACCCCTGGCTTTTTGGCCGTGAAGGGCATTAAAGATTATCTCTCTCTCTCTCTCTCTAAAATAATTGCATAACATAAAACAAATTCCACGTTTATCAGAAATATGAGAACAAAAAAGAATAACAAAAATAAAAATTACAGACATTTAAAAAAAGTAACTTGCATTAACTGCAGAAAACAAAACTTTTTACAGAAATATCAACACAAAAAATAAAAGAAATGCAATGTTTATCACAACAAAGAAAAATATATATCTATAGTAAACTGTATTAACAATAACAATTGCATTATCTGTATGTCATTACGTAAAATCAATTTTCCTTGCTTTTTATAATTTTTTGTTGAGATTTGTAATATAAGAATTATATAATTAAAAGGTTTTTAGCGTCGGTGCCCCTGAATATTCAGCGCCCGGGGGTCGGCGTGCCCATGTCTGCAAAGTTGGGTGGGTGCAATGGGAAGTGTCTGAGTTTGATTGCTATCAGTTCAGTGCCGTAATTCCAACGAGGAAGATGTCCAGTTGGGTGTTCATTCAATTCTGATAGTGGCCGGTAGTGAGCGAAGAGTATGAGGAGTGATCATAGCGGTTTAAGGAACGTCTGGTCTGAATGTCTACATTGTGGAATCACAAGTGGAGAGATGATAACAATGCCTTTTGAAGACTGCTGAGGCATATAAGCTAAAAGCTAAAAACGCTTCTTTTGATTTTAACAGGTTGCTTTCCGGACCAAGTGTGGTTAAATTTATATCCAGTAACACTTGATTACGTAGGTCCAGGTAGATGTTACACGAGTGGATTGCGTAGTGCCAGTCCTCCAATTCTCTACAAACACGTAGGCATCGTTTACAAGCCCCAAGTCCTGAAGTCGCTTTTTGAATGACCCATGTCCTGTCAGAAGAAAGATAAATGTGTAAATTAGGGAAGAACCAGCCAAGTCTTTGCTTGTTGAGGTAGGAGACACTAGGTAGAAATAGCTTGGTAGTACTGCCTTTGGTGGAAACATCCCAACGGATTTGCCAGAAGGAAACAGGTTCCTGCCAAGTACGCCGGAGTTCTTGTTTCGCATCTGCATCGATAATAGTTTTTATCCCCAGGAATTCAGTTTCTTTGTTCTTTCTAATGGCATGGGAAAGCCCTGTGACCGCCGCTTGGAGGTCAAGGGGGATACAACCTGTTAATACTTGTAGTGCTGCTGTTGATGTCATTCTACAAGCCCGAGGTAACATTAACAACGGTTAATTTATTTTTAATAACATAACATTAACCGTTGTATCTGCAGAATAACGTTCCTAGTGCTGATGATGGACAAACGATGGAACCATACGGCAGCATCGTATGTTGCTAACGGTACAAAAACAGCTGAATAAAGAAGGTGGAGTGTAGATCCCTTAAGACCCTAGTCTTTGCGGGTGAAGCGAGGAAGCACATTGATATGATTTTTGGCCTTCTCTTCCATGGACTTTAGATGTGACATTCAAGTTCTGCGATCATCTAGGGTAACACCTAAATATTTGAATGAACGTTGATTCTTGAGTCCTTTATAACGAACGGTTGGTGGTCTGTTGTTGATGTCAAGACGGCCTTTGAGAAGCAGAGTTCTGCTTTTATCTGTAGAGATTTCCAACTTATTCTCTTCAGCCCAAACCGACAGGGCGTTCAAGATTGTGTTGGCTCTGATCTCAATAGCTGCATGAGTAGGGCCCTCAGCAACGATAACCAGGTCATATGCATATGAGAGCTGTGTGGTATGGGGGAAGTCCTGCAGGAGCCATTCATCTAGAATCATATTCCAAACAGCTGGCCCCAGAACAGAGCCCTGCGGGCAGTCTCTGGTGAGTTGGCGGGTGATACTATGAATTTTTGTTTTCATGGTAACGTTTTTGTTATAGAAGTAATCTGTAAGACATTTGAAGATGTTAAGGGAGCGAGCCAGATATTCTGGCTCGCCGCAAGATCCCTGGCCACCAGACGGTGTCAAAAGCTCCCTTAAAATCTATAAAAATCGTCAGTACGTAACGGGCATCAGAATTATCTGCTAGTTGAGTGGTGTTCAGTAGTGCATTAATAGTTGAGCACCCCTGCTTGAAGCCAAACTGGAGTGTAGAGGCGAGTCCTTTGGTTTCATAGACAGACTGAAGACGGATGAGAAGTAACCTCTCAAATTCCTAATATTGACAGTATTCCATTCTCGTTGACAAAACTGTCAAGAAAATGTCAGGCAAGAGAGGAACAGTTCGAGCTGTCACTTTAATAAATACCTCTCGCCAAAATTAGAAAATCCGTTCCTACATCCGAGAGAGAGAGAGCGCCACTGTTTCGTGACGAGGCTGCCTCGGCAGTCTAGAGGCTTGTATTCTCGCGCACTGAGATAATGTGGCGTTACTGGCCTTTCTGCTAAATTTCAAAGCACATAGTCAGACCTGATAACAGAGTTGAGCAAAATTGATTTCATTACTGCTTTGGTAAATTACAAGAAAATAACACTTGCGATCTTTAGACTGTTATTCAGATTACGACCTATAAAATGGCTCTACGTTTTGAAAAATACAGTCCGACTGTTGCTGGTTCCAAGATACCTGCCAGTAGTGTTCCTGCCACTGAAATCGTTTCATAAGATGAAATTTGATGACCCGGAGTCGACATCATGAGCAATTTAAATGCAATCATGTCTGATCGAGTCACAAACTAACGATCTTTCTTGAATACAGGATATCTAAAACTGAATGACGCCATCATTAATATTCCTTGGCAAATTAGTATTAGAATGGCCAAATGATGAAAGGAAGTCGACTTTTCTGGATCTGGCAATAAAAAAAAATAAAACATTCATATTTTCCTCATCTTATACAGAAGAAGATGATGCGAAAAAAGAAGCAATTTGCTTGTTTCACATCAGATTTTCTAAGCCACCAAGATATTTTTGTTTATTTCCGAGGTCCAATTATGGTCTGACATTTTCAAACTCTTTCCGACAAGCTCACTCACAATTATTCGGTCCTTCCCGTTTGTTACTAATAATGTCACGTGCCATATTGATTTCCACTCCAATAAATCTACATCCTGCTCATTTTCGCATCGATCTAGCCTGTTTAATTATGTACACAATTTTCATTACGATTTATTTATATGAAGATTTTCAACGGTTCCATTACTTCTTTTGGCCAACTCAATATTTCTGATAAATGATTGTCGAAGAAACGCCAAACAGACAAGACGGAAAGATATCAAATTCTACTATAGTATAGAGCACACATTACACGAAACTGCAAGATTCATTAATTATTAAAAGGTTCATTCTTTAAAGAAATTTAGAAAGTAAAATGATATCCCACTCAGTCCCAGTGCAATTATCTATTTAATATTCATTCTCCCCGAAGACTTCTCAACTAGGATGGATGTATTCAATTAAGAGGTATTGTAGCCACCTGAGATTTTATTATACACGATGTTAATGTCTTACATTTTTAAATTTATCCACGCATTGCGTTTATTTACGAGGGGGATTCTAGAAATTCTGTTAATTTGTAGTTCTTAATTAGGGTTATATGTTCGAAAGTTGAGTTAAGAACGTGACATTAAATACAACATTCAGTTTAAATTTTCTATTTTCTTGATGTGCACTAATAAGAGTGGTTATCTCTTATTAGTGCACAGTAATAAAATTTAAATATTTACCTCTCTCTTAAATATTAATATTTATGAGTGTCTTTTGTAGGAAATTTATGGTTTGCAGTATGCGGATGACAAATAATTGGTGCAGTTTAGAATTACTATTAAACCGAACTAGTTATTAAGATGTAAGCGTAATGAATAAGATTGATATGTAGTTAGAGCCACAATAATTTTGAAATTAAGTAATATTTTATGAATACGGCAACTTAATAATTATATACACTGCCCTACGTAATATCCAAACACCGGCATATCTACACACAAAATTTTTATTTACAGGAAAACTAATAAATATGCTGAAACCTTTAATTTTTTTGGCAGTCTCTCTAGTCTTCGTGGAACCAGTTCAGCTCTGTTTTTGGGGCAGCCTCTCCTCACACGCACCCGACAGTCCAATTCATTCCGAGATTTTCTGTAGGTTTGCGGTCGGTTGTAAACTGGCCAATCCAACTTCTCGACACTCATGTCCTTAAATCAGTCCACAATGCGAGCAATATGGCATGGAGTTTTGTCATGTTGATACAAGTATGGGCTTTTCCTTTCTGCTACCACAACGTACGTGACGCGTTATTGTCCAGAACGTCTAGATATATATCAGCATTCAAGTTTTTTTTTTTTTTTTCCCCAGGCCAAACCATGAAAAACAGCCCCAGACCATCAAGTTGCCTTGGCCAAACTTCATTGTCGAGACGATACAGTCTGGCAGGTAGTTTTTTTCGGGGATACACCGCACCTAGGCACGACTATCAGATTGGTAGATCTGTACTATGACTTCTTACTTCAAAGCACAGCTTTTCATTGCTTTACTTTTTAAGAAGGGATGGCCTTATACCAAGCTAGACGGCGTCTGGTATTAGTCAGGGTGATTAGTGGCTTGTGGGCGGCTGTACCGTCTTGGTAACTTATATACAGCATCCTGCACCCTATACTAGTGCTGATATGTGTCCCAATCGTCACACTGAGGCCTCTGTATGTGTGTGTGCCGTTACAACGTTGACCTGCGTTACAAGCAGATGATTCTTTGCAGAGTTCTCCTGTCATGTTCCGCCTGCTTCGGAAGTTTCTCGGGCTGTTTCCTGAAGATTTCAGCGCCAGTCCGCATCTGTTCGTGGAATCTTGCATTCATTAAGAGTGTAATCCAGGGACATTTAGATAGAAATGGAATTCCGAAGGACACAGTATGGTTTTTTTAAGGGAATATCATGGTTAATTTACGTGGTAAGCTATTTTTACGCATGAGCTGAATGAGAGAATAATTTCTACGTAGTTCATTTGGATTTTAGGAAGGCATTTGACTCAGTTCCTCCTGAGAGGTTACTATATAAGCTGGAACATATTGGAATTACTAGAAAGATTCTAAATGGATTGCAGGGGGCTGTAGAGCAGAACGCAGAGCATTGTGATTAATGGATATCCCACAGATTGTGGTGCAATGTTAGAAATCTGGATCCCTAGGATCGGTTCTTAGGCCTCTCTTGTTTCTTGTTTTTATTTTAACAACTTCGACAAAAGGATAGATGGCATGATACCAAAATTTACAGACGACGGAAAGATTGGGAGAGTCGTTAATGATCAATTCCGATCCGGGCTTCTGCAGGATGATCTGAACAGGATTCAAAATGGTCAGAAAAGTGACAGCTATGTTTTAATGCAGCAAGGTATTACACTTTGGAAATAGCAAACTAAAATTAACTTATACACTTGGGGAGGCTGAATTAAAACAGTAGAGGAAGAAAGGGGTCTGTGAGTTACGATATGGGCAGATATGAAATTCCCTAAAGAGTGTAATGATTCATCAAACGATATCCTTTAGAAATAGGGAGCTTATCGTCCCATTGTATAAAGCAATTGTAAGACTGAATTTGGAACACTGTGTCCAAGTATGGAGACCCCATCTGAAAAGACACATTGCGCTTCTTGAAAGGCGCCTCCGTAGCCAGGTGGAAAGGAACAGTAGTTCGTAGCACACGCTTCTTGATTAGACCGGGGTTTGAGCCCGTCACCACCAAATACGGAGGATGCGGAAAGGTCAGGGAATGACCACCGCATATTCCCGGAGCAATATGGCCTTAGTTGCTAATGCTCCTAAAAACCATATAACAACAACAGCTTCTTGAAACGATACAAAGATATACAACTCGCATGGTGAGATAGGAAAAATGGCGATCCTACACAGTGTGACTACGATTATGGGCTGAAGAGCTTGGCAACGACGCACCTTAGAGGGTACCTCCTTGAGATTTATAAGGCTCAAGAGGGTTAATAAAATGAGTGAAGGCGGAATTCTCACTGCTGTAAAGAATTGCAGAACTATGGGCCATTAATTCAAATTACAGGGGAGGAAGTTTAGACTAGATTGTAGGAAGTTTCTTTCAGCCAGCGAGGTTTGATTATTGTAAAAGGTGCCTCAGCAAGTAGTCGAGGCTAGAAGTTTGTAGAAATTTAAAAGTCAACCTGATAGTTACCTAAGTGAGGAAGGAAGCGCATTGTATTTTATTTAGTTTTTTTCGGGGGTGGGGCATTATAGCTAAAGAATGTGGCTTCCTTGAACCATATGAAAAATATAATATTTAATGCTTAACTTCAGATAATTTTAATTTGCATATCTAATTTATATACAATTCGAACTTTATTTAATTGATTATTTTATTTTATCAAATATAATACCAACTCAGTAATATATTTAAATACATGTGAATCAACTTTATAATACGGTTTAAAACAAATTAAAAATAAATGTATTTATATTGAATCAAAATTTATTTATAACTAAGTTTAGCGTTTTAATTAAGTTATAACAGATCAGTATGGTTCCTGCAGATATATAATTTATAATATGCACACTGAGTAGCCACTTTATTAGGAACACCACCTAATAGCGATAAGGTTCCCTTTAGTACTAAGAACAGCCTAGATTCTTCATGGCATTGACTCGATGAAGTGTCGGAAATATGCTACAGGGATGCTGGTCCATGTTAATTCAACTTCTCCTCACAGTTCGTGCAAATTTGATGGTTGTGCATCTCTACTTCGAACAACCCGTACCACGTTATCTCTCAGGTGCTCAATTTGATTGAGATCTAGTGACTGAAGAGACCCCCGCAGTAGGCTGAATTCACCCTCGAGTTCCTGGAATCAGTTCTGTACACTTTTGTACAAAGTGTAGGCTGTAGTACAAGGCTGTAGTGTACCTATCTGGGCGATGACAAGCCCAGAACAATTCTGGGCTTGTCATCGCCCAGATAGGTACACTGCAGCCATGATGGGATGCGGTTGGAATTTGCAGAAGACTTGTGACATCCAGATGTTCCTCCATTGGTATCAGTGGGCCCAACATGCACCACACAAACACTCTGCACACCATTATACCCTCACCACCAGCCTGTATTGTTGAAACCTGAAAGGGACGAGTGGTCCGTGGGCCATATTCTCTACCTCCCATCAGAGCTAGACAGCAGGAATCTGGATTTATCCGAGATGACAATGTTTTTCCAATCCTCCAGACTGTTCAATATAGGGATTCCTTACAGTAGCAGATTGTAACTGTACTTAAGAAAGTACAGTTACAGTTGGCCTTTACAATTATAGTTGGTGTTTGGCATTTGCGAATATCACAGTGGATGTAATCATCATCCTCCATACATCGGTGGAAAAGTCCAGCGTTCGAAACCCATCAATGACGGTAGGAATTTAATTTTTATAGGCCAACAGTATTGTAGTTTCCGAGATACTCATATCGGAGTGTCTGGCCCCGCCTGTTGTGCTGTAAACAGCAGTTTAACCTGTCCCAGAAGAATCCAGTCACTTCTAAAGTATAGCAACTTGCTTTGAGAGCCAAATCAGTTCTGAAATCAGTGCTTTTTCTAAGATTTCTGAAGTCATAAGATTGTGATTTTCTTTTGCTATTTTCATATTATGAAAACTAAACTAAAATATCTCTCTCTCGCGCGCACACACACCTTCTTTCCAATTTTTCTCTTGTTACGTGCATGCATTTATTCTTCTTTCTGTCACTCTCTCTCTCTCTCTCTCTCTACATATACTCGTATATGTATGGAAAAGAGTTGGCATTTTAAAATAGATTTTACTTTTCATAAACCTTTAACTTTCTTTTGAGCAATTAATATTTCAGGTCTTTGCTAGTATATAATGATGGATTATTTTATAGAAAAATACATGCAATGCGTAATATACATATATTTTGTTTTGACATAAACTATATTTGAAGAGATTAACAGGATCATTATACATGTGTAGCCTATATTGATAGAAAAAATAAATGGAAACGCTGGCTTATAGGTCAAATGGCACGCAGATGACAAGGAGTTTTCATATCTGAGATGGTTTCGTTCATTCATCTTAGATAAGTTGTCAAATCCACGCACAAAAATAGTGGGCACTCATAAATTCTTGTGGGGCTGAGAGTGGAACATCGGACTGATACTTGGTGAGCGACTAATATGAAGGAGGTTTCTTATTTTTCGGACAATTTTTGGACGATAGAAGAAATGCACAGAGAGGAAAGCATCTTGTCCTCCACAAGATTCTCATTTAAATATCTCCTCACAGAATCGAATACGCCAAGACTAAAACTTCTCGGACCACGCCAAATTCGTGTTAACTCCTGGATCTATTAGAAGGAACAGAACATACTCCTGTTCCTGCTACAACAATCTCCATAATTTCCTGTAAAACGAAGCACCACATTATCGTCTTAATCTCACCATTAGTAACACTGATTTCGATATGTGGAGGTTGTCTAATATTCACGTTTGGGAAACAGCATAAGTTTCTCGACAAACAAATAGGCCTTTTCATTAATTTTCTCCTTCTGAATGTCTGCAACTCTTGCTTTGTACTATTCTCGCCGGGAAGGCAATTTATATAGGAATAAGACTCTGAATAAAAATAACTGTCACAACTTGTTCGCTCCAAATTTTTGATAAGAAGGTGGAACTTCATCTGTTTGTGTACCACAGGTTACAACATCCACTGGAATTATACTGACTGAACAGTCTCGCTCTAACCTCTCATTAGCAGATTGCACTGAGATGAAACCTAAAAAAAAAAATGGAGAGAGAGAAAAATATGTGTTATTTTGCTAAATTCTAGTTTAATTCACAGACTGCCTGAAAAAATCAGGAACAAATTAAGTAAAATACCTTATTTAAAACTATTTTAAAACACCCAACTTTCTGTGAGTTGCAATAATCAAAATTATGTGTAGATTTGTGGCGATCTCTTAATTTACTTGTGAAATTTAGGGCTGTGACACTGTTGTTGTTGTTGTAGGAGCTTCGGCGACTAGGGTCATATTTCTCCTTGTATACTGTCTGTAAATTGCGTGTGTTCTGTGGTCAATTTTCTGTTAGCTAGACGAAAAACCTGAGTTTCTGGCAGAGAAAAGTATGCTGCCCTCACCTGAGACCTGCTAACTCAGCCACAGTGTAAAAAGGTCCATAAAAATTCCTCACTTCATCGACTGAACTCGAAGTCGGGTCTTTTCCACCCGGTGGGGGAGGACGACGATTTCTACCAGCTGTGCTACCCACGAGGGCCTATGACACAATCTCCAAGTTATTAATTGGGACAAAGTTATGAAAATTGATCATTTAAAATTTTAAACATATTTAAAGCTTAAAATGCAAAAAAAGTATTTAATTTTACTAAAGAAGAGTTTGTATTTGCGTGTGCGTTGCTATTTTGGACAAAGAGCAAAAGATTTTTGTCACTACTAACTTTGATTAGCCAACATAAAGTTTCCCAATGGGGAAAAAAACAGGGCTTTGCAGGTGAGGCCAACAATTTTAAATACTTGTCTCTGTGCTTCTTTAATGTTCACAACATAACTGAAGCGAACTGGGAGTTCCCCGTTCGAACAGGAAACTCTAAAGCTTTCTACCATTTAATTAATAATGACATTAATTAATATTTCAAATTTTCAATGTAAATTCATTGTTTTGAAGATATTGCTTGTTTTGTTTATTAAGAAATACATTTTACTTCACTTCGCCCATTTTAAATATTGATATTAAATAGCATCTCAAATTGTTCCAAGCAAATTGATTAATGAATGTTGGAGTAGATAATAACTTCAGTTAGAAATGAGAAAGTTTAATAACAGTAAAGATACTGAAGATGTCTTTAGCCTTATTTCTGGGACTATGATTATGTTTATATCATGTTTATGGTGTGAAGTGGTTTATTCCAAAAAATAACCACTTACTAACCGAAGTACATTATTTAGGGATGTTCTAAAGCAAAGAAAGAACAAGCAATGAAAACTTTACATTAGCTCCAAAGTGTTCGGACACTGTAATCTTAAGGTATTAAATTAACAATTTAAACAATATATTCTACCTTTTGTAAGACTACAAAAACATAATAAATAAAATTTATAAATACTGATGCAATCATCTCGGGTACAACGTAGTAGTGGGAAGCAGAGAGTGGAAGACTTTCGTTTGATTTTAAACTTTTCCAATATACAGTATTTGTTTTCGGTAAAATTTCCTCTTTTCAGTAGAACGCGAAATTCTGCTGCAAAAACTTTGATTTTAAGATTCACCGACATTTCACATTTCCGACAAAGTAAACATGCGTTACTTTAGGGTAAACAGAAGCGCCAACGGCTTCTCCAGTTTGCCTTGTGATGTGTGAATATAGCATTTTCTCCAGTTGATGACGTTAGCTTTGACATTGACATATGCGATGTATTTGCTTCAAAATTATGTATAAATCTACTAACTGTATATATTATAACTAAAAATTGTAATAATAAAGGTTTTTGCTTTCCGAGGGATATAAATAATTGAAATCTCTGCGTGTACAGGTTTTGATCTGAATTGGAAAGAAGTTCTTGGGTTTAGAAGCATGCTCTTGTTCGACCAGAGACAGACGCTGAGATTGAGCACTGTAAAAGGATAAATTACTAATTATGTAAAGATCTAATGTTCAGATTATTAGCAAACAATTACTTAATGTTAGCAGAATGATACACGGATATACTGAGGTTGTTGTTGTAGTAGGATTTTTAGAAGCGTGAGTGACTAAAGTCATATTGCTCGGTGTATACCGTCTGTAAATTGCGTGTGTTCTGTGGTCGATTTTGTGTTTTGCTGGACGAAAAATCCCAGTTTCCGGGAGAAAAATCCATGCTAACCATGCCTGAGACAGACTAACTCAGCCACGTTGTGAAAAATGGTCATCAAAATTCTTCACGTCATCGACGGGACTCGAACTCGGGTATTTTCCACCAGTTATGGGGGAGGATGACGATTCTACCAATTACGCTACCCACGAGGGCAGTATATTGAAGATTCTTTTTCAGGATCGGTATGTGTAACGTGGATAAGTACAGTGAGATTGGATAGATAGTGGATTTTTCGGTGAAAATTGTATTGTTAACGATACTTGAAAATTAACGTTTCAATGATTTTTAGCGAGTTGAATATGGTGATGAAACAGTAGCTAATGGCATCAGTTCTGACTTCCTCTTTTGTAAACTGGGATTATGAATGTGCTTAAAAAGCAAAAGAATCGGCTGAAACAATTCCTTGATCCTTTGGAGAATAAAAATCTATTAGCAAACTTTCTGTATGGTACATTAATTTTTCCATTTGGTTTATATCTTTTAAAATAGACCATCGTTAAGGGGACAGTTGACGCATACGTGGGAGACAGTTGCCACTCCCTTTTGTAAAAGTATTTACAAAATGCTGTAAGATAAACATTGCAGTTCTTTTAAGGGTACACCTTCAATCACAAAAGAAAATGTTTTCTAGCATAAAGTTCATTATTTATTTAGTAATGAACTTTATGCTAGGTGTCACAATCTTTAGGTGTCACATTTGCTTCTAAACCGATGCAAATAGCATCGGTTTAAAAGCAAATGCAAACATTTGGATTATAGAGCAATTCTCAGTTGCACCTAAATGCCATCAATCATAAACATCACAGATTTATGAAAATGTATTTTATGAGTTCGAATATTTATCGTATGTGTAACGTTCAATATTATAATTATCAGAAAGAATGGATTGCATGCTGGGATTCGGAATGAAAGAGTATGTGCTTTCGCACATTCTGTGCTGTTGTACCACTGAAAGTCACCTTGACTACACACGAAATCTGACCCATTTGAATAATTCCTTTAGGTGTCACATTTATTTGGGCTTTTAAGCCGACCGTAATGCATTTTTGACGTATGGAAACAGAATAGTTGAAACGTGTCTGTCACGGGGCGAAACCTTTCTAGCAAATAATTGCAATGGATATTTTATTTTCATTTGGACTGTCAACTCGAGCTTAGCGTATTAAGTAGCTGTTGCTATTTCGTGTTGTTCCAAAAGTATATTGGAACCTTTCTTTTAATTTAATAAACCAAAGACTGAGTAACCCTCAAGAGAATTTTACTGTTATGGGAATTTTATCTAATTTATCTCTCACGCATCGGAGAAATCAGCAGCTAAAGGTGGGCTAGATCAACATGCTCACCTTCAGTTGTTGAATAGACTACAATGTTGAAGGTGGAATGGACCAAAATACTACTGTCCTGTTACCAAAACTTGGTTCAGAAAGAGTCTACCGACGAGGATAAAATGACTAATTAAAGCCAAATGTAGGCTGACCACGGTATTAAGTAATGTATCAATAAAAAAAGTTCATCGAAACGTGCACATGTCCGGTACATTTTTGGAAGGAAAGCGTACCAATTACTGCTTATTATTATTTTCTCTACATATACATTCCCACCTAAAAGTTCGGAATTACAGCGTTTGACAACAGTTTTCGTTAATTTTTTTGAATAACAGTACACTAGAAATTATTTTAAGATTTTTTATTAAGCGTTGAAAATCTTAGAACAAAAAATCTGAAATGATTAATATTAACAACTTTATAGATTTTCATTAAAATATCCTCGACAAGATTTTATCATTGCCTTACACAGACGTGGCATTCTAGCGATTAATTTTATAATAGATTAATAATACGTTTGACTAATTCCAAGCGATCTGCAAGGTTTCCCATGAATTTTTGTGAAGGCAGACAGACTTCAGGGGCTCGACGGTCTAAATGATTCCATAAAATCTCTTTTTGGTTCAAGTCAGTCAGTGACCATCCCTGGTGCCGTTAGACCTTAAACACACTATACACTCCCCCCGCCCCGATTGTTTAGTTGCTAAGAAGTCCCTGCACAGCTCAGAGCTGTGCTTCACGTCATTTTCATATGATATAAATTTTCTTCCACAAAGTTTTAAGTCCAAAGGATATTGCATTATGTTCAAGAATGTCTTTATACCCTTCGTTTCTTAAAATTCCTTCAATTCTGATGATGTGACCCCCACAAAACCAGGAGTAACTCCAGATCATGATGGAAACACCGCCGTGCTTGACTGTAGGCACTAAACGATATGACACCCTTTTTTCTTAGGTTGATCGTCTCACATACACTCTACGCTTGGATCTGTGCACATCATCTGTCCACAGTACGTCTTTCCAATCTTCAGTTGTCCAATAAGGGTTTTCGGATCACTACATGGCCATGAAGTCCTGCCTGTTAAAGACGAAAAGTTAGCGTGGGTGTAGACACGGGAGTTTCTGTTCTTATTGAGCTCTGCTTGGATTTAGGTGCAGCGAATCGTCGATTGCGTTTAGATATCACTGTTATGGTCTTATCTGTTACTTCTGTTGTTACGCGCGGTCGTAAAGATCGTGATTTGTCTTTTAAGCTGCCAATCTCCATGAATCCTCGAATGATAGTTTGTACCTCTTTTAATGAAACACCTAGTTTTTTGCCAATACGTCTCATGAAATAACTTTCTTTGTACAGAGTTTTCAAAAATCAGTTCCTTATTTCTTGCCGTAGTTATCACGAAACACCAAAAACTTATATCAAACACCGATTCTGAATGACAGCTTTCGGTTTTATAAGTTACAGCTCTTACTCCTCAGTTTATATTATTGAAAAACACTCTAGAATCACCCACAATGTTCTGTAATGTTTAAACAATACTCCCACTTTCTAGAATATTCTTGAATCATCTACAATGTTCTACCATATTCAGGAATCTTCTACAATATTTTAGCACATTCAGGAGTCTTCTACACCTTTCTGTAATATTCTAGAAATTTCTTAAATATATCCGAAGTTTTTTTGTTTTTTTTTGTATTTTACACATAATAGAAAATATTTTAATAAAGTTGGTAAACAAGTTGGTCCAATTTTAATAAAAACTTTAAAAATTAAGAAAAATGAAACGTGATTCCAAAGGTAATGTATATACATATTCAATTACGTAGTCTTTCTGTAAATTCTTCATCATGTTCATACATTGTTCCTTCTTATATAATATGATATTCCCTTCTTATTTAATATGATAGTCCCTTCTTAGGCAATGCAAACCAATCCCATTTACAGAAGCAACACAAACTCCCATTCTAGACAGCCATTAAAATTTTAATGGGGTATTTGCAGAAGAACCCGTCTAACAATGAGTAGATTCTTTGCTAAGCAGCAGAAGTGATAAAAGATTATTACCAGCCTTCGCCAATCTGCATTTATTCTGATTAAAGATGACAACAAAAGATATCTGTTGAAAGAGCTTACCCTTTCGAAGATGCTCATATCCACGAGATCATAAAATTCTTAAAACCGCTTTTGCTTTTGAAAATCCCTTCTATTACTCACAAAATTTATAAGCGAAAAACGCACGAGATATTTTTACCGGTTGATATGAAGTATAGGTAAAGCCATGGTCAATTTTCAGACCACATTCTTATGCAATTGCTGTGAATACGAGCAAGCGAATCGATTCAGGCAGAAGACGGTAAATTCTTTTCTGAATCTTTAGCTGTCATTCTTTAATCAAAAGGAATCTGGTTTCGTTGGTGCTAGTGATAAACATTTCTTTTTATCGCTAGCATTTCGAGAAATAAATTTTTGAAATTAGGCTTGCACGATTTTCAAATTACCGTGAAGAAGAAATACATAATAGAACTCGTAACTCTGTTTCATTATTGATCGTTGTGCGGATGTTTTTCAGATTTGTAGAATAAGGTATGTACCAATAAAGTCGCTTTAGGGAATGATATTTTCTCTCAATCAGTACTTGAAAATTACTTATAAATTTCACCTTACAAAAATTAAAAGCAGAATAATCACCTTAAAGTAGCCAAAGTTCTTCCCATAACAACTCTGCTGTGTGGTTTTTGGCAAGAGCACAGGTCGATGATATGTGGCTGAAAAATACCTGCCTTCTAATATGTTCTGTTGGAATATCTCTAGGACATTGTGTTTAAGTGGCATGCAGTACTGCAGATTTGAAGGAAAGCATCACAAGGCATGCTTCGGACAACAGTTGACCATATCATACCATACTGCGCTTCCAGCATATTGTGGACACCAATGAACATCCCAATCTTGATACTAGGCTAGCAGTTCATCGAAACAGTACTCTACCAGTTGCACACAACAAACTACCTCCTAGTGGCAGTTTCTGGAACTAATATTTTTGTTGCATTTCCCTTTTCCCCATGCCTTGGATAACTGGTCATTCAAAATTTCATATTTCTACCAATAACGGTTTTCCACCTGCAGCCAACTGAGGTGACGCACTTAATTATAACCACCCTATACTATGTTGTGGCTAGATGGCATGGTTTTATTATGTAAAGAAATCAGATTAACAGAGATTAATAAAAATGGCGCTTAATTTTTAATACCTAGAAATGGTAAACGTAAGGTGAACCTCTTGAAGATTGTCTTTTTGTATTGAATAAATAAGACTTTCTTTTGAAAACATTGTTTTTAATACTATTTTTAGCGAGATTGAATACTTTTTCAAGGATTCCTGGATACTGTATAAGGCAATTTAAGACCACACTTTGGACACTGTGTCCAGGTATGGAGACATCGAGCTTCTTAAAAGGACTACAGGCGGGCAACGCAGCTGGTGATATCGGCCAAAGATGAGGAAAGACTTCGAATATGCAGGTTACAGAGCTTGATAACTGGGCACCTTGAAGGAGATATGATTGAGATGTACTGTGTGAGGCGCTGAGAGGAGAAAGTAAAATGAACGAGGATAAAATTTTCGCTGTGATAAATGATTCCAGAACTCCGAACCTTAAATTCAAATTATAGAAAGACAGGTTTATATTGGGTTGAAGGAAATTCTTTTCGGAAAGCGAGTCAGCGAAATTCAAAGATCAGCTGGATATAGAGACTGTCAAATAGCTGGTTTATTTTATTTTATTTATTTGTTTATTATTAATTTTTGGCTGATGAAGCAAAAGCCTCAGGCTTCTTTGCGTCATATGTCTAATATTAATACTTTACGAACATGACATGACCACATTTGTATTCGTTTCACAATCTTTTTGTGACATTATGAATTTACCAACGTTAATCATTTGGCTCTAAAACAGCTCTGACCATGTACGTGGTCAGAGTAACCAGATGGATATAAACTTTGCTGTGGATATTAAAGTCGGCGTTGAGAACGAATAATTCGCGTGCATTTATGGTGTACTCTGAAGATGCATTAACTTCTGCCTAGATGTTAAGAGGAAATCGAAACAGGTGTCGATATAAATTTCTGCCAAATAATGAGTTAGTTTGGTGCCTTCTGATTGTTGCCGTTGAAATTCGGCCAAGATGATTGAAAACTATTCACCCATTACTCCTGATTCTTGAAATTATAAAACCAATAAGTATTCCACTAGCTCAGCAGTTCTGGAAGTGTGGCCCGCGGGCTCCTGGGGGTCTCCGAGATCCTTTCAGGAGGTCCGCGAAGTAAAACAAAATTCATAATAATACTAAGACGTTATACTAAGACTCTGAAGTCCTCAATTTTTAAGAGTGTAAAGGGGTCCTAACCAAAACGTTTGAGAACCGCTATGTGACTAGCAGATTTCACTTTTTTAGCCGAACTTTTGTATTTGCAGTGCCACGCTTGTGCCAATCGATATATGCGTTCAAGAAGTTGTTTAGACAAAGCTGGTCGTATGGAATTCGGTATTCCCCCTTCGGTTACAATTACACCTACCGCCAAAGTGCAATCCAGTTTGAGAAACTTAAACAACGTTCTATATATTGGCCTCTATTTTGTCAGGCAGCAGCAGACAAACGCTGTGGAGTTCTAATGTTCATTTTGAAGAACCTGCAGAATGAACATCTAATCAGAACTTCTTGCAATATTGGAATGTTCCACCCATGTAAATCTTAATACATTTGAACAAAAACTGAATATTGGATTTTAAAGAAAACATCTTTGTCCCCGATAGATTGTTTATCGGAAATGGGCAAAAAATGATTCTCCTTTCGGTGTCATGGAAATTGATCACGTAATATCGAGACTATTGAGTAATTGGAGTTGTTTCGTTCTTCTATGGCTATAAATGTTTTTATGAATACAAGGAATATTTTCTGTGATATCTTCCTTAATTTTCATACATTACAGCCATGTCATACAATACGGCACTTAGAGACATGAACCTACTTATACATGAATATACATTCAAAACACAGATCCAATTAGTCCAGTAAAAGACGCCCAGGAACTACAACCCCATTAGGTAAGAAGCTCACTAAAACGTCATCAGTCCATCAATTATAAAATGCGAAGACCTAACGAAGATTCCACCAGAAAGAATAATCCACGTTAGCTGATTTAATTCAATGAAGTCCAAAAGAGGTTGTACTACAGTTCGAAATTTACAAATAGCATTAGAGAATAGAAAATATTTTAGAAGATTAAAGGATCATTTAGTTCGCAAATTCCATATGTTCCCTATTAGGTACACTGGTAGTTAATGCATATCCATAATGTTATTAATTTATCATCATTAAGAATTAGAAGAACTACACAAAGGATTAAATTTTAGACCTCCGCATAAAACATTTCTAATGAAACAAGCAAAGATGGATTCTGAGAATTATGAATCGATACCATTCGAATACACACATTATCATTTAACAGATTAACCGAGTAATTTTTCACATAAGAGATTGCCATGTATTTTAAACGGAAAAACAAATGAAATCCGAAAAGGAATTCAGAAAGAATATTATAGAAAGATGAAACTGAGCGAATTTTCGTTTTCTTCTTCTGTGGTGGATTTTAAGCGCTGGTGTGTGTGTGTTACGGAACGAGTTAATAACTTCACAGATAACGTCATCCGTTATGTAAATGGTGGCATCTGTACAAGGATATAATACAAAATATTACATTTAATGTCCAAAAAATAGAAACCTTTATTCAATATCTAGTAGGGGTCATCTTTTGCCCGAATTACGTTTTTTACATCGTGGATTACACTAGGTGTCTGAGGAATCTAATTGCAGATATCACAGCTACTATACTGTGGTTGATAGAGAACCACAAAGCCTAGCTGCCCTTTCCAACAGATCCCAGACTATCTCAATTGGATTCATATCTGGAGAATAAGGTGCCAGGGTGGTTGTTGGAAACTTTTGGAATATTCCATGAACCATTCAGATACGGATTTTGAACGATGGAATTACGCTTTCGTCTTGAAAGAATCCATCGCAGTCCGTGTAAAAATGAAGCATTGTGGGGTGAAGTTAGTCCGATACAACAGAAAGATATTCATTGAAAGTAACACAAGTTTATAACAGTGTGAGCTGATCCTTTCAATACCAACAGAATATGTCCTATAGCATGAAACCGTTCCAGTCGCTTGAGCGGAGGACTAGACAGTCTAGATGAATGGCTTCACGAGGTTCACGCCAAGCTTTCATGCAATCATTGTTGCAAAGAAATGTAAATCTATTCTCTCCAAACTACGTGATCTTCTTCGACAGTTCCACAGTCAAATCTTGGCATTGACGACAACACTCCCGTCGAATATTTCGATTTTTACATAAAAAAACCCGGTTTTCTTATAGGCACACGACTTCCAAATCCTAGATTCTTCAATTCTCTTCGCATCGGTCATTTGGAAATGGGACTCTTCATTTGCTTAAATTGAATATTTTAGTCATTTTTATGCACACTGGACCTTTTTGTTCTGACGCACCATTCGCTTTAAATTCTTGCGGTCTTGTTCTTGGAGTGAAGACTTTCTTTCCCTTTTTAGAACTGCATTCATCTTTCGTCACTTATTGTTTACTTTGGAATGCTTGCTTTCAACACACCGGTGATTTCCTTTATTTTCTCAGTTGTGGCTGCTGCTAAAAGTGCTTCAACAATAGCATCTTTCTGAAAATCGGAAATATAACCTGTCTTCCCCATGAACAGATTATCTAAGAAACCTTAGGAACATGTACAGTATTTATCTGATACCAAGGAACCTGTGGTCAAACCATGTAACAAAACACATTTTCATACCTTACTTTTAATAATAATCTCTTGACGCCAATTTTTTGGCCAGTGACTGTATATATGAAGGAAGATTAATGCAATTTCTCAGTTTCGGAAAGATATTAACTCAGATTAAGTTCCAGTTCAGATCATCTATTTATATTTTGCCACGAAAAGTTATGAAAGTTGCTTCAATTAAAATACTAATTAATGTAAGAATTTCAGAAAGGCAGAATCTTCGTATTCGCGTCTATTGAGAATTGGAATGAAAGTTTACATATTAGAGAAGTGCGTAGATTTATATTAATATGCAAAGACCACATCTAAGTTTTAAAGTTTTTCGTTATCTGATCAAATTCGACTGGTAATTTGATCATGCAGGAGATGAGCGTGTTTTAATATACTTAAATCGAAGGAGAGCAATAGGGATTCAGCTGCGCTGAGTCACGTTGTTGTTTAACGGAAAAATTTATTTTATGTAGTTTTGTTTGAATTTATTTTATGTAGTTTTGTTTGAAATTTTTGATTATAGTGCTGGGTTTGAATCTTTGAGTCTTTCCGTATAAATATATTCTTCAGATAGGCCTCTGGGGTTGAGAAAGTTCTGATTCATAATAACGGCAATGTAATACGCCAACCGTATAACTGGAATTTAATAAAAATAAAAATATAGTTCGTTACGTTCTGTATGGTCTACTTCAAGGCTCTACTCCCCTCGCCCATTGTGTCCTTGTAGGGAGAGGAACTGGATACCGTTATTAATTCTATCTGAATTGATATGACCTTTCAGAAGATTAATTTTTGAAGATTTTTAAATACCTACTGTGCTGTGTTCGGTATTTCTGTATTTATAAGATTACATAAGAAGCAACAGAAAATAATCATATGTAGTTCTTATGCGCTTTTTATTTAAAAATTAAATTAATTAAGGTAAATAAATTACAACATTTGTGTATTTAATGATTTACTAAACAAAGTAGGATAACCGCCAGAAGTTATCTTTTATTCATCTCCTGTAGAATCAATACTGTTTTGAATAATTTTCATTAGCGCTTCATGTTTAGTATTTATAGCACTATGTAAATATTTCTTTTTTGTAAACTGGGGCGTTTCAACCATCAAAAAAGGGAACAACGTAATTTCTAGACACAAAGCACTGACTCCCTTTATAATCTTAGTTTCATTTCGGGCGCAAACAAAACGAACAGTATAAATAGCCATCGCTGAGTTATTTTCTTCCTGATTAAAGACTGTGGTAAGGTTTTGCCAAAGTGGAAAACATGTTACAAAATAAGGGTGTTTTTTAATTTTGAAAGGCAGTGTAGGTAGGTAAGGACTACTATAGTGAAGCGTATGTTGTGATGGCCCATGCCGTTTTTCTATTTCAGCATGACAGTGTCTAATGCATACTGCACACTCTATAGCAATTTGGTTTGAATACATGCATGTGCAAAAATCTTCATTGGCATGCTCAGATTTCTGACCATAACCCCATTGAATAACTTTTGTGATAAACTGGAAATTTGGTCCGGAGTCTGCCGAAAAGGATACCTCCGACATTATTTCTATCCTTTTGTCATTGTTATTCTGAATGAATATTTTCTCAAGGGGAAACAGCCTCTGAATTTTAACAGACATCTTTGGGAAAGAAAATTACAGCCATGGAAGGAAACATAAACACTGCATGTCAGGTAAATTAAGGGGGGGGGGGTATCTTTTCTTCCACTCTTTTTGCAGGAGCAATAGACCCTTTCTTGGCATAAGACTGCAAATAATTTGTTACTTATTCAGGTGATATGAATACTTGTTACATCAAGAGGTCAGCCAAGTACCAAATAAAGAAGCAATTAACATTATTAAAGCACTTGAGAAATATCTGGACTGCATTAAATTACGTCTGAATGAAATTAAGACCCCACAAATGGTCGTATTAATAAATGGCACCATCGTCCAAAGAGTAAAATCTCATTTTAAACTGAGATTCAAATGGGACGAACCTAGTTTCCTTCCACATTTCGAGTACATAAGGGATATGATCGGTTTGGACCACTAGACGGTAACTTACTGGCATTAGAAACAACAATCGCATAAAGTAGTACTATTCAAAAAAGATTTGTATTCGCCTAGAAGTAGTTGTGATAGTAGGTTGAAACAAATACCATGTATTGCGCGTTTCAATATTGCCTCCAGAAAAAAAATTACACTTTTTTACCATCTCTCAATACACTTCCGCATGATAGTTTTCTTCTGACTTCAAACAACGAATCGGCAGAAATCATATCTTCATCACTAGCAAAAAGTGTTTTCCACGAAGAAAGGACTTCAGGGCAGAAAAGAAGAAGAAATTCGAGGGTACAAGGTCAGGGAATAAGCAAGATGAGGTAATATTTCAGACTCTCATTCGTGGACATACCTCAGCGCAGCATACCAAGAATGCGCAGGTGCATTATAGTGAAGCAGGCGCACACCTTTTGACAGCTTTCCCCGTCTTTATTTTTATTTTATAGCAGTAAGTAGCTTTATGAAGAGGTTGAAGTAATACTTCGCCATCACAGTACAGCCCTTTTGAAGGTAGTCTGTTGGTATTACACCATGCTGATCCCCCAAAAAAAACTGGGTTTCGCCTTGGCCTTTTTTGGGAGGGTGGGGTGATGATTCTACATGCTTCGATTATTTTGACATTTGTTCAGTTTCAGGATCATAAATGATGGATTCACTATTCATTACGTGGTGGTTAGCCGTGGGAAAAACTCTTCTTGCCTTTCCTGGCACATCGACAACATTTCAAGTGCACATTGTGCCCTTTCCTTCTTCTGGTAACGGACAAAAGTCTGGGAACCCATCTAGCAGGCACTTTGCCCATATTCAACTGGTCCTGGAATAGTTCAAATGTTCTTCACAGAACCTACATTAATTTAGAACTCTGCAGCTAGTTCTTTGACACTAATACGGCGATCTTCTAGGATTAATGCCTCAATTCTTGCGATAATGCCTCAATAATTATGCGAGCATCACTAAACTTTGGGGAGATTCTGTTGGATTGGAAAAGTGCCAATGTATCTCCAATACATAAGGGTGGCTCTAAGAGTGAAGTGGGAAATTATCGACCTGTCAGTCTGACTTCAGTGGTAGGGAAAATCATGGAGGCAATGATCAAGGGTGGAATTCAGGATCATTTGGATTGAATGGAAATTCTAAAGGATATTCAGCATGGTTTTGTAAAGGGAAAATCATGTTTAACAAATCTGGTTCGCTATTTTGAAAGGGTCACTCCCGAGCTGGATTTAGGGAATAATTTCGACATTGTTTATTTAGATTTCAGCAAAGCTTTTGACTCAGTCTCACATGAGCGGTTGCTTTATAAGCTCGAACAGGTTGGAATCACTGGGAAAATCCTTAGATGGATAGCAGGATGGCTTCAGGGAGGGCAGGAGGCCGAGAGTTGTGATAAATGGCTATTCATCAGATTGGGTTGATGTAAAAAGTGGGGTTTCCCAATGATCAGTATTAGGACCACTGTTGTTTTTAATTTTCATAAACGACATCGATGAAGGGGTAGAGGGCGTGCTGTCTAAATTTGCAGATGATGTTAAAATTGGTAGAGTAGTTAATGATGACTGTCAAGCTGAGCTTCTTCAGAGAGAGACCTAGATAGACTTCAGGAATGGTCAGAAAAATGGCAGCTATGCTTTAATCCAACAAAGTGTATTACACCTGGGAAACAGTAATCCCAAAATAACTTATTCACTTGGTGGAGTTCAACTAAACTGTACTGGGGGAACAGTACTGGGGGAAAGGGACTTGGGTATTACGATACGGTCAGACATGAAATTCTCTGTGCATTGTAAGCAGGTTGCAAGGAAGGCCCATGGTGTCCTATCGATCTATCGAACTTTTGCAAGTAGAGATAGGGACGTGATAATCCCATTATATAAGGCTTTTGTTACACCACACTTGGAATACTGTGTTCAAGTATGGAAACCGCACCTAAAGATAGACATCGAGCTTCTTGAAAGGGTGCAAAGACGGGTAACTCGCCTAGTGAGATCGGCAAAACGGCGTTCTTATGAAGAAAGACTTCGAATATGTGGGTTGCAGAGTTTAGAAACTAGACACCTTAGAGTAGATTTGATTGAGGTGTTTAAGGCTCTGAGAGGCATCAGTAAAATGAATTGAGGACGAAATTTTCAAGATTATAAATGATGGTAGAACTAGGGGACATAAATTCAAGTTACGGTGGCAAATGTTTAGATTGGACTGCAGGAAGTTTTATTTTAGCCAGCGAGTTATAAATTAGTGGAATAAGTTGCCTACATGTGTGGTAGAGGCTGACAGTTTGGGGAAATTCAAAGGTCATCTGGATATTACCTTCGGGTGAGGGAAGCGCATAGGATGATAGGTTTAATTTTCTTTTCTTTTATTAATTATTATTATTTTTTTATTTCTTTCTTCAACTGGTACAAAATTATCATTAATTCCAAGTATGCCGACCGGGATAGCCGGTGGCAACCCAAAGGTTGTGGGTTCGAATCCCGCCTCGGGCTTGGATATCACGATGGTGCTGCACTATCCGGTTGGATCTCACGGCCACGATACACGAAGGAAGCATGAATAAACTGGTTCCTTCGTTTATTGCTCACATCATACGATAAAAAAAAATTCCACGTATGAAGATAAGGAGTTGGGCTATGCCATTTACATCAATACCGGCATCCAGTGGCATACTAAAATATTTCATTTGTTTTATGTTTTCTAAAAGTTGTTCGAACAAATTCCTTCCAATATTTTCTACTCTTCGCATAGCATAATTGTTTGTCGAGGCAGACAAAATAATGTCTTGTATAATTTTTCGTTTCTCTGGACAGATTTTTTCCACAGCTTTTAACAAACAACGTTTAACAAATTCACCATTACTGAACGGTTTACTTTCAAAAGCAATCAAATACACAACTTGATAACTGGAGCTTACAGCAGATAAATTTCTTTTCTTGACTGATACGTTTTCAGTGTGTTTTGTTATTTTCTTAAATCTAGTATCTTCTACTCTTCGCATAAGTGTTTGTCGAGACAAACTACAGTATATTCTTCAAAAAGTGATACAATATCCTTACATAACAAACACTTTCCTTTTTCGTCTTACTCGATGAATAAATAGTCTTAAGTCCACCTTTGATTATAAACAGACTTTCCTCTTTTGGAACATTTTTAAGGATGATTTTTTAATTCAATACAAATTAAGAATAATTCAATGGACAAGTTATATCAAAATAGTAGAATTCACTTTCCGCGCAGGCCGTATAAAAATTATTCTGGGCCCGTAGGTTGGACACCACTGCCATAGACTATTACGCTGTCCTGGCTGTTAATTCATCTTGATGCACTTAGAAACCCGACTCATCGGACTAATCAATACGTTCCAGTTATTCTCTGGGAACGGATCCAAGGTACAATGAGCCATTATACATTGGTACGGCAGCAGAGTCTTCTGTCGTACCCACTGTGGGGGGAACGGTTATTAATAAAAAGCTGTTTAACATTTATGTTAATATTGAATTCGGCTGAGGATTGGATATATGGATCACTTAGCAGTTATAAGCAATTTAAACCAATTTTTGTTACTCGAAAATTATAATTTTTATTTATTATTTGAAAGAGTAAATACTAGCCTTAAATTATTATCAGAAAACGCACTTGCCCATGCTGTGAAAACTTAGAAATAAAGATCGTTGTGAAATCCATTTATCCCGCAAGTTGGGACAGGTGAATTCATCGGAATTTTAATTTGGATCTGTCACATTAAATCGGTATTTATTAACTGAGGAAAATGTACTGGATCAACTCATTAAATTAAAATTAAATTAATTTCTATGTATGGCTCTCGTGGGTAGCACAGTTGGTAGAATAGCCGTCCTCTCCACACCTGGTTAAAAAAGCTCCAAGTTTGAGTCCGTCGATGATGGGAGCAATTTTTATGGGCCTTCTGACATTCGCAAATAATGTTAGGATACGCTTTTCTGAATAAATCAGCGCTTTCTGGCAATAATAAGATAAAATAAGCTTAATTTGATCCAAATGTCCAGACTTTACTCTGGTTAGACTTTTAAAGTTTGAAAGTTTTTTTGTTACCTATCGTAATATTTTTCGTCCAGTACTTTGTATTCTGTCTCTTGCCTTTGCAATATTTGATTATATCAACGGAAGACTGAATATAATTCTCACAGATAAAAGGAAAAACAATAAACAGTTCTTTATGGGAACAGTAAACAGTTTTACACGCCAAATTTGATATTGTACAGAAATAAAAGCATTAATACGAAAAAAGAAAGAAAACGTTCAAACGTGTTGTACGTAGATACAAATATTTCACTACTCAGTTCCTCAAACTTCCTAGTTGCGAACGAGTTAAAATAAGGATCTTCTGTTGTTATCTCTTTCATGGAATGTGCCAAAATCCTGCCCTCGCAGAAATAAAGGGAAGTGAAAAATTATGAGGAATACTCAATGCTAATTTTAATAATCTTGTAGCGCAATAGTTCAGCAGAACTTCCTTGTAAACCACGAAATTCCATCTATATATTAAAATCCATTAGTGCATAGCCATTCATCTATTCAAGATGTGTCCTCAGTGAGAGTATAGTCGTTTCGCTGCTTGTGACTCGTTTGGAGAGGTCTGTGTTAGATTTCCGTCGACGACTGAAGAAATTTCTCAAGTTCTCTTAAATCGAAGCAGTTAGTTGATCTCAGGAGGAGGGAATAGCATTTTATTCATGAGTTAGTCTGAATTTTCAGTCTTCATAACATGAAATCGGTCGCCAACACACATTTGTACAAAGATTATTATCTTTGTACAAATGTATCAGACTATATTACACAATAGCGTAATATAGTCTGAGTACCTAATGCACATTCAACCCAACAAATACATTCATTGGAGCTGAATCTACCTTTGTCAACAGTAAAGGTATAAGGTATGTTTGTGTCAGACGCCGCATGGGATTTCTCCCATCTCCGCGTGTGTTCGCTGTATCGAGGACAGTACACTGTCAAGTCAGAGACTTGAAAGTGTGTGGGCCATGTCTGTGCAGTGTGATCTGTTGTGCCCATTGTTTGTCCGGCTTATTGGCCGCCAGGCCCCTAGTGGGGCCAGACGTTGCCCATACCTCGCCACGTGGAGGCTAGCCGGGTGTCCAGAATCATGACAAGTTGCTTCGGCAGGTCCTGTCACCTAGTTTCTTGGGATTTCAGTGGCTAGGACCTAAAAAAAAAAAAAAAATAAAATAAATAAATAAATAAAATAAAAATAAAAAAAATAATAAAAATATATATAAATAAATAAAAATAAAAAAAATAATAATACAAAAAAAAAATATATATAGGCGTTTGACGTTAATTCTTAATAAATAAGATTGCTGTTAGCAAATCGCTGGTTGGGGTTGAATGCTACGAGATGTGTTAAAGGGCCTAATAGGTCGGGCAGAATTTTGTTGTTATTAAATTTAGACGTGTTGGCTATATGTTAGATGAAACATAAAAGTGGGACGGAGGGGTGGCTGAAGACTGGGGGGTAGAAGTAGAAGTAAAGGTTCGATAGAGGAGATGACCCCTGCTAGGCAGTATGGTATGCCCATGCCACACCAGAGGGGAGTTTGGATGGTGGGTGGGTGGGTGGGGGAGACGAAGAAGAGTTATCTCCCCCTGCCATGGATAAGGTATACAGGTAGAGTGGGGGAAGAGCCTGAAGACTGGGGGGGTGAAAGGCAGAATCATGGGGACGATAGAGAAGGCGACCCCAGGTGGTCAGTGAGGTAGGCCCATGCCTCACCAGGCGAAGAGATGGGTCGGCAGGGGAGGGAGGAAACAGAGCATGTCTCCTCTCCCTCCTGCCGGGAATAGGGAATTAGAGATGAATAGGGTTAGGGTACCCCATTCAGCTCGCCATATAGCATTTGGCAGCAGAGCTGCTAGTGGTCCTAGTTCGTTCCCAGGAGCGATCGGACCGAAGCGTGATCGTTCATGGGGTGGTTCCCGTCCGTTCTGCAGTATTTACCGTCAAAAGATCCGGGTCTGTTTGTCGGAGTTTGTGGGGTCTTTCTTGTGACATTTCCCATCCATGTGGTGTTTGCGTCAATGTTGTTTATAGAGTCATTTCTCATTTATTCGACTTTAGGCCCACTTCAGGGTTTAGTGCCTTGATTATCGGAGGCCGTTGGGTTCCAGGCGTCTTCCGCGGGACGATTTCCTTCGAGGTTTGTTCATTTCCTTATTGTGTCAGTGGTTGGTTGCGGTTCGCTGCGACAAGAGCTCTCCGTCTTGTGAACAGGGCCAGTGCATAGCTAGAGAAAGCCTGATATTCTTCCCTGGTGTCGAAGATGTGGTGTTCCTGGCCGTATGGTAGATATTGTATTTTGGTGATGAATGCACTGCGGCGGTCGTCATAGAGCTGGCAGTCATGCATGAATGCATGAGGTGCTGCCAGCTCTCCAGCCCCCCGCAGGTGCAGGTGGGATCTTCCTGTATTCCGAGTAGGGATAGCTTTGCATTCAGAGCTCCATGTCCTGTCAGTAGGTATATGACTTGTAGGCCCGGGGAAAACCATGGTGGGAAGTTTCTGGTGATGTCAACAGTAAGTGGAACTTGATTCTCTCTCTCTCTCTCTCTCTCTCTCTCTCTCTCTCTCTCTCTCTCTCTCTCTCTAATGGAATTTTATTCTCTCTATCGAAATGGAAGATAAACTAGCATTTATCGCAGATGCGCACACCAGATGGTTATCTTCCCTAGTTGGATGATAATGAATGGCTCTTGGTGAAGTGAAGGCTAACCAAACAGCAGAAATTGATAACTGAACACTGATTAATGCTGCACAGATAACCAACTGAGAACACTGACTAATGCTGCACAGATAACCAACTGAGAACACTGACTAATGCTGCACAGATAACCAATCTGTGTCCAGATCTTACATTTCGATAGAGACAATCAAGTAATGTGGAAGATTGATTCAAATATCTAGAATGAGACGAATACCACTTCGATTCTTTGATGATCTAATGTTATTAAATAAGATCAAAGTGGGACTTCCTGCATCAGAGGCAGTTTTTGAATTCTGCTTAGCCTATTTTTAAAGATTTAAATTTAAAATTCTATCCGATTTGTATAAAATTGTTTTTATCTATACATTATAATCTGCAGAAAGTCTTTTAAAACGTTGTTTATATTAATAATAAATTCCTTCCTTTTCATCAAACACCATAATACTAGCTAATAAATTTTAAAAAAATGCATGCACATAATATTAGTAAATATACTCACCATCCGATTGTGTGCCAATTCCTGATGTGAACTTAAAAGTAGTAGGCTTTGGTGAGTCCTTTTGAATTTGGGTTCTCACAGATTGCCTTACGTTCTTCTCTGGATGTGCCAAAATATAGAGTTTTGGCGAAAAAAGGCACACCAGGGTTACTGTAGCACTGAGACTAATAGCCACGGACATTGTTGTGACATTGAGCGCCACATGTTGAGCAGTAGTGAAATAAATAGGTACAAATGCCAGCCATATAATACAAGTAGTGTACATAGTGAATCCAATATATTTAGATTCGTTGAAACTCTCTGGAATTTTTCGAGTGAGGACAGCGTATACTGTACACACAATAATCAGCAGTATGGGATAGGCAAATGCTACCATATAACTGGCATTTATCGCAGATGCGCACACCAGATGGTTGTCTTCCCTAGTTGGATGATAATGAATGGCTCTTGGTGGGGTGAAGGCTAACCAAACAGCAGTAATTGATAACTGAACACTGACTAATGCTGCACAGATAACCAATTGAGATTTAGGGCTGATAAAGCTAGGCGTTTTGATACTTCTTCTTCCAGCTTTGAAGATCCTAGCAATTCTGTTAGTTTTAACAAACAGGGCACTGTAGACGGTAGTGAAGCATAGACCAATCCCTGCTTTCTGAGCACCACAGATGATATTGGTTGGACGTTGTACCAATAAGAACGTCATACCATAGCACATGAGGATACCTCCCAATAACACGTAACTGAGTTCTCTACCTGATGCCTTGATGACTGGTGTATCGTTAAACTTGATGAACACTAGGATGATGCACGCTGTTACAAGAATTCCTGTAGTGGAAAAGGCCATTGCTCCAGTGGCCCAACTACTTTCCGGCCGCATGTAAACTTCGGGGATCGATGTACACTCTGTGTGGTCTTCATTAGGTAAAAATCCAAGCGGACACTCGGCACATTGAGTTTCAGACACCAGCACTTGGTACTGGGTGCAGTTAAAACAATGCCAACAGCAGTTTTCTCCTTGGACTAACTTCTTAGCTTGACCGTTTTCGCATGGTCGGCTACAAACAGATGGTGGCATACTCGGCTCCGTTGTACGAAAGCGTACTTGAGATAGATCAAGATTCAGTTTCCCATCGATGTACTCTCCAACTTTAAGCCACCCGTAACTGTTGGCTCCAGTCTTTTTAAAATGGATGATATTGTAGCGTGCTGGTCCATCACCATTTTCAGCGAATCTGAAGCTATCTCCGCTCAGACCTGGAATATGAAGATAAATTAATAACAGTTCACAAAGTAAACATGGAAATTTTATTTTTACTTTATTCAATTGTTATTTTCTCTTTACCTAACTCACTGTTCTCACGGGTAACATAGTGACGATAATCATCATGCTCCTTACACAACCTGGAATAGGCTTATGGTTTTCCGTGGTTGAGTTAGTTTGTCTCAGGAGGGGAAAGTAAGGTTCTTCTCTCGGAATTCAATAATTTTTAGCCCAAAACAGACAAACTGATCACACACAAAAGAAAAAAAAAGTCGTATTAGGGTTACTCATAAAAACAATCTCATTCGCTCATGTGTATTATGTCTATAAATTGTGTGTGTTCTCTGGTCAGTTTGCCTGTTTTGCTGAACGAAAAAACCAAGTTTCTGGGAGAAAAAAACTTTACTATTGGCGCTTAAAACCGGCTTACTCAGTCACGAAATAAAAAGTTCCCGGCGTCATTGACGAGATTCGAACCGGGACCTATTTTCACGCGGTGTGGGGAGGATGGCGATTATAACCACTTTGCTACCGCGAGGATCCAACTTTTATCACTTAGGCGAACGTTTATCACTTGACCAAGGAGCCCGTATTGACCGCATGAATGCCGCAGGCGACGAATCTGTATGATTAGGAGCCTCGGATATATGAGACTCTTCCGTGGTAAATTGCGATGCTATATAACTCTATAAATTGGCCAGAAATGTACAGTCCTATGTTAGTGCAATGTGTGTATGTTGTACTCTACAGTTGTTTCTGAGCTTTATGCTACCGGGAAAGCGGCTTCCCATTACCCGTCCATGCCGTTGTGATACTCTCAGCACTATACACTAACCCGTCCATGCCATGAGAAGGCGGGATGTAGTTATCCACTTTCTGAACTGCTAAGTGAATAGGATACTTAAAAGTCCGCACTCATAGGAGGGAAAAAAAACTAAACCTGCGAGTGCTAGTGCAGTTTACTGATTGTATGTATGTGTTGTTTGTTTTGGGGTGGCTCCAAGACGTTCATCTAACTCACCTTGTGTCTCTGTAACAGCGGGTACAGAATCTCTGTATATTAGGTCTGTATATTTGTTTAATGATACACAAAGCAGGTAAACCCACCAAGAGGAAGGCCACAATGACAATTCAAAAAATACACCAAATTCAGGTATATATTGACAATATACAGATGTTACAATGTCCACTAAAAGTCTATGACCCAGTGAGGGGTTCTGAAGAGAAATATTTTAAAATTTCAATTATATATGTTTTTATCACATGTAGAGTACCAGTTAAAAAGTATATGCAACGCTATAGCAGAAAGGCATTGAAAAGATAATAATAAGAAAAAAACACAAGTATCTTCAAAATTAAAGAAATAATTGCTTCTTCTCTTGAAGACTTCTGTAGAAAATTGCAAAGCTCTAAGTTTTTAGAATTTTCCAAGCGAAGTCCGACGTTACCTTCATGTATTGTCGAAACTGTTTGAAAAGTAATTGTCGTTGTTCTTCATAAATAGGGAAACAAGTAATACTTGTATCCAGGTCACGTCGACACAAGATAATGATGAACTTGTTTTCACAGCTAAAATACTTTGGACTTCCAAGATCCATGACCAGTTAGCAGTTTACAGACATAATACACATGGAGGGGTGAGTTGTCTCTGGTAACTCTAATATGAAATATTTATTATTTATTTAAGTAACTCATCCCAAGCGTACGCCAGGAAGCATGAGTGAAATGATTCAACAAGTGCGCCAAACATTTTACTAGGCAGTATACATTAATATATATGTAACTCTGACTACTTGACCTCTCAAATTTTGAAAATAAATCTTATTTAGTAAAGTTTGAAATATTTAATCCAGACAAAATCTTGATTAAAGTTTGTGGGGGGAAGAAATGATAACTTTTACTTTTTATTTTTGTTTCTTGATTATTATTATTAAATATCTTTATTTAATATTCTTTGTTTTGTTCCCTTATTAGATATATAGACCTTTTTTCTTATACCCCCACTTACACATCTGACTTTGGATTCACAGGAGAATTGAGGTTCAGGGGAACTTCTCAATTACGTATAATTCCCTTCGGAAAGGCTGAGTGTTCAAGAATGACAAAAACACACATTAATTTATAACATAACATAGTTTATTTACATATATATACACAACATGATAAAGTGATTAAAACTCAAGCACATACTAATATTATTCAAATTTGCCTATGTAGCATCAGATATATATGCAAATTAATACATTGGGTTTACACTAGAACAGTTATTTCTTTCTACACAACAAACTTAATATCTTTACAAAAACTGATATAGCTTCTTCTTCACACATGAATAATAATTACTTAAGAGGATTAGGTAACACCCTTTCTCCTGTGTAAATCAAATCCTTACCTTATAAATTGATTTAGGAATTTCACTCTTAACTTCCGTTTTAATTAGTGCCCTATTTTGTCTTGTGGAATATAATTTCACAACTTTCTCTAATCAAGACAGATAGTACATTTGACATCAATTTCTGGACTAATGCTGGTCTCAAGTGTTAGCTACATTCATAAGGCTATTTCTTTCTCTGTATTCTCTACATTTCCCTTCTAAAATATATCATACCTATATGTAAAACAATAACTAATAACAAATATCAAATTTCTCTCCTTTGCCTTTCTACATATGTCTGATTATACATTAATCAAAACCCATATCTGATTTATCTCTATATTTATGTATACATATTTATATTTTTGTACATCCTTCCCTTAACATCTTTCTAAACTTCTACTAATCTGATATTAGAGTTCCTACAGTCCTTTATATGTAAGTGAGAATACCTTATAACTAGTCACTTACTTAATTTTACGAATCGGACTTCTCCGTTTTGGGGCCTTCAGCTCCTTGTCTGGGAATGGCATCATCGTTTTCCAAGGGCATTCATCTCAGGACTTCAAGAGGATTTTCGTACGGATCACGGTTCTGCTACTTTGCTTAAACTCCCTGTCCATCTGGTCTGGGCTGGTACTTTGTTGTACGATCATACTCCTTCGTTACGGGGACTGCTATCTTTCCTTCTGCTTTGCTCCGTCCGCTCTAGGCTGGCACTTTGCCTTCACCGCCTGTTAGTTTCGATACAGGAACTGCTTCCTACCGTCTGGGACATCAAAATGGGCTTCCTCCTTCTCATCGAGCTACTAATTCCGCGTTTTCGCTCCTTCTCTCGAGCTACTAATTCTGCGGATTTCGCTCCTTCTCTCTCCACCTTATTAAAACTCATTCACAAGGAAATATTTCACAGCGCTCGTTTGCTTTCGGGCCACTACCCTTGCCTTCCTCCATGACGGACAGGCTTATTCTCCTTACACTTCATATTTCTAACACAACCGAAACCTCCACTGTCAACTGTTACCAACTCATATTTTCTACCACGACCAAACACTCGGAACCGTTCATGTTACTAACTCTTTTTATACTTTAACCGACGAAAAAACTGAACTGTCTGTCCTAGCTCATTTCCCCAAACACCGACAAGAATCTCTACTTTGTCTCCCCCTAACTCATTTCCATAAACACCCACATAAAACTCAACTCAGGTTCTGTGTCTCTCCCCCCTGTTCACTCACATTTTGTTCATCTGAATTACGTACCGCCCCTATATGTCAGGCGATACCTAGTTCTCAGTCTTAACCAATCTTTTCATTTTATCAAACTTTCACTGTGTCCTATTCGCCCATTTTAATTTTTCCCAAGCTGTCTCTTCAGTGCTCTATCCAACTCCTCATTTTAAGAAATTTGTAAATTTTCCCAGGCAGTCCGCTGCTTTGAAGTTCAACGCCATCTTTCTGTTTCACTTAACACTTTTTCTTCCTAATATACTAAAACTTGCTATCACCGACAGCCAGACGCCAGTCTTAAATCTCATCGGAGCATTTGTCCCGTATTTACAACCCGTCTCTTCTCCGGGTGTCACCGATCAAAGGAATGTCCCGACAAACTCAGTCCTTTGCCGTATTGTTCTTTTGGGGCCATAATTATTCACACGTACTCGCCAATAGCCGCTGCTACCTGTTTCCATTGTTTTCGTGCGACCTGTGTGCTGGGAGCTGAAGTGCAGTAGCACACGCTTCTTGAGTAGACCGGGGTTCAAGCCCTGACTGCTGAATACGGTCGATCTTCCAACCCGCACTGGACCAGCGTGGCAGATTATGGTCCATTTTCCTCAGCATGAATTGTTGAGGAGGCTTCCATCCTGCAGTGGGTTGATAATGGCTGCACTATTTTTTTTTTTTTTTTTTTTTTTTTTTGTTAAGCCTACCGCTCCCTTCTCTATTACTTTGTCTAATTAAATCCCTAGCGAGTGACCCATTATCTAAATAATATTTGTGACTAGTAATGTTTTGCTGCCCCATATTGCTATATCAGAAACTTTACTTTAAATTTATCTCAGTTTTGTATAAAATATTGTACTTGTAAGATATTTTTAACTTAAGATATTTTTTTTAAGATATTTTGTAAGATAACTATGACTTGTAAGATTTTTCATCTTACAAGTTATACTGATTCGAGTGACTGCTTCTGCGAAACTGTTCAAATTTCTATTTGATATGTTATAGATAATAATAGGATTTCAAATAAAATTTTGATTTTAAAATATAGTGAACCCTCGAATTAACGGACCCCGATATAACAGATTTAACGGACCGGACAAATAATAATACAGTAATGTGCATATTAATCTTGACCATATTATTTTTTTAGGTTATACAAAAACTTCAGTGTTATTATTAATTAAAAATTAATAATAATTACCTATTTCCATTACTATTTTGATAACTACCTACTTTTATTTTTATAATCAAATTCAGGAAATTGTTTTTTATTCTTTCTGAAAACATGTTCAAATAGCTGCTTTCCCAGATAATAGATAAGAGCACGCGGTGACTTGCGAGCTTGAACGTGATTCGGGACACTAAACTGCAGGTCTACCGACGCGCTTTGTTTCGGTCTCAGTCTGCCTCAAGCTGTTGTGGTCAGGCTGCGTACAGAGTGTTTCTGTGATTTCTGAATTGTGACTTTATTTATTAAATAATTTTGCAATCCTTACAATTTAAAATGGCATCAAGTGATAGAGGAGCTAAAAGAAAGCGTGTGAACTTAAATGTGGCACAGAAATTAGAGTTAACTGAGAAATTAGAATAAGGCGTCTTAGCAGCACGTATTCGTGAAATTTACGGAGTAAAAAAACAAACTGTTTCTGATATCCGTAAATCAAAGGCCAAATTGCAACATTTTATATTTACAACAGAATATTACATATTATTTATTATAATTTAATAATTTTATATTGTACAGTACTGTATATTGTATTAAAGTTTTTTTTTTTTTCACGTTAAGAACAATAAAAATGCTCCCCCTCGGGTTACATTCGATTTAATGGACTTTCGGCATTAACGGACGCCCCTTCTCCCCTATTACTCCGTTAAATCTAGGATTTACTTAACTTCGGACTTTTACCCTTTTTTGTTCTTGGTAAATCAGTTACCTGTTGTGGATTATGCAATAAACAAACGAACCTTGTTTGTTTGCCTTGTTTCAACTGATGTTGTCTATTTGTTTTTCAGGAAGAAATTAATTACCTTCTCCTAAGAGAATGAAATTGTTTTTTCTTAGAATTCATATTTGATCTTTCCATATTTGATTTTTCTCACTAGAAAAAAACCAATTTTTGTAAATTTCATTCTACAATTTGACAAAAAAATTATTATAATTCCATGAAGCAGTGGGATTAAAATATTTTAAATGACTGGTGTTCAACAAGATGAATATAGAATGGTAGGTGGGATAAACATGAAAATCAGCGGTTCACGATTGTGCACTAAATCCGAAAACACAACACGATTGGATACTAATTTCTTTTTCTTGTTTTTTTGTTTCTTGAACTACAATAAACAGCTATACAGCAAGATCAATGGATATACTAGCGTAAAGGGATGAATTTACCACTGATTTTCTGTGGCACTCATTTTTTGACTTTTTTGTATCATATATTGTTTTCTTAGGAGATGAAGATCTGAATGAACAATATCAGAAGACGTATTGCTTTGAAATTATTTCCTAATCAGTTTGTTTGGCCTCATATTTAGATTTTCCTGTGCTTTTCGCTTAAGACGTAAATTGATTTTTTTTACAATTTAATAAATTATCGGGGAGAATAGGGTGGTTATGTTCATGTCACATGAAAATTAAGCGTTTCTTTTCCTTATCAACAGGAAGAATACATTTTCACTTTTTTTTTTTAAATTGCACGGAAAAGTTAAACTTCAGTCTTGAAATGTTTTTGTTTCACTAAATTTATTTTTATCAGAATGCAAATTTTATCTCTTTCTGTTTCAAATGGGTTGTCAGTTTTAATTCCATACTACAATTGCGACAGACTGCCGTCAACGTTTATACAAATGGAAAATAACTTAGGTTGGAACAGAGAAAGTACATACTGTTTGTATCGACAACTCTCACAGCAATTAAAGGCATCTTGATCTATTCCCCAGAGCACATTCCAACCGTTTGATGACTGATTAATAGTAAAGAAGATGCAGTGACAATCGTGTAACTACGTACTAGGATTAAAAGGATTTAACGCCCAATTGTGATATTCCCCATGAAAACAGAGCTCAGAAAATCTTCCTGTCTAGGAAATGGAACACTGATTTATTAGGGAATGTAGTGTTCTAGTATCCGCATTTCCCATCGTAAACAATGAAATAGACCTTGACAATGCTGAATAATTTGGTACAATTGACCTATAACGAGTCTATAGTGAATCGATGGAACCATTGAAGGTATATCATGGAAAAGGCATATGCCCTTACGATAAATATGATATAGTTGCTAGTACAGCAGGAGTATCGTTACGAGCAATAGCAGTGTTTACTCATGTATCGATGCAGACGGTGTCTAGGGTATTGAAGTCCAGCTGAAAGAACATACTCCACACCTAGGACGGCAGATGTCTGGTTAACCATGTAGGCAGAAATTGGGAAGCAACGTTGCACATAATCACCAAAAGCATTAACACTAGATGGAACCAGGTACCGCAAGCACAGTACAAGGGGACGTCAGAACAATAAGTTTACGCAGCTACATAGCAATTCGCAAGCGTCTTGTGCGTATAACTGTAATAGACAAGTCCGTTTGCAGTGGGGAACGGTGACATTGGAGATCTGGGGACATATATGGTTTACCTTTGACGGCCGTGTGAGGGTTTGAGGGAGCCTTACGAAGCAGTGGATTATGAATGTATCTGCACACCTTGGGACTGGTGGTTTTCTTGTGCATGGACTCTTTTGGGAATCTGACACTGCTTTTCTTATTATTCTGCTAAAACTGGTTCAATTTCAACATCATGCGTTAAACCAGTCTCTTAATTTTAAGATTGCTTAGGTGCATCAATTAGGTGACAAAAATTGAGTGGATGCAATCCTTATTACACCATCAGACTCGTACATTAAGACACCGCTTATATTTTACATTTTTGAGTTGTATTAACTTAAAGAATTTAGCCACGTATTATATATCCAAGTTATTCTGCGTCCATAATTTTAGCTTTTTGTGCATTTTGACTGTTTACGAAAGAGAATACGTCTACTACACAAGAAAAGTAGGTAAAGTTTGAACACGGCATTTTGTTAAGGCTGTTGAAAATTCATTTGGAAAAATTATTCAAAATTTGTTAACTAAGGGGTCATCTTAGATTTGGCAGCGTGCCAGCATGACATAATGTCAAAGGTCTCCTAGAATTAGTTATATATTAGGTCTATACACAATAAGGACCTGGTATTAAGGGATTATAGGTTAATCATCTGTTTCGACTATCTTGAGTGTGTAGGTGGGTTAAGGATTATGAGAAGGAATAGCGAGGAGAGTTTCCTCATAGCAGTTATTGACACTTTGAAAAAATTACCATTATTTTCTTTTATCTGTTCGACTACCTTGATCTGAAAATAGTTATATATTTTCTTGCCTTCATAAACCATGGATTTAGACAAGCTTAAGTTTAAAGGTCACTTAGAGGAAAGAATATTAAAGTTTCCACTCGGAAATCCCTAGTCTTTTCAAATTCCCAAAGTACAGTATTAGTGAAATATGAGAGGAAAAATTATTCAAAATTTGTGAACTAAGGGGTCATCTTAGATTTGGCAGCGTGCCAGCATGATTTCCTTCGGGAATTTCCTTCTAACCTGCTCCTATTACTTTCGCCTACTTACTCATTCCCCTCCGTGCTTTTGAAAAACGGCAATAGAATGTACCAGGGCAACATATACGGCCTTCGACACTTGTTCGTTACCCCTTTGAAGATGGTGTAAACGAAAAGCCCCCATTATGCTTCGAGTAATCTTCTCACTTTATATTTTCAATTATTCGCCATGCATGGATTTAGGATTAAACTTGTTTTTATTCCTTTGTCTTGTTGCAAGGTTCTTCCATCTTTAAGTAGGTCTTTGAAATAATTTCAATCTATTCTGATTACATCTTACGTGGATGCAGTTATTCCTGAAGAACATCCCAGGTAAGGGATTTCCTGACTTAAAATAATATTTCAAAATTTTAATATTTCTTAATCCTATGTATTATATTTATTATTCTATTTTTATTTTGTGAAATTCAAAACAATGAATTAAATTCAAATTGAGGACACAGATTCTCTACAAGAGAAAATCACAATAATTAGCATTTTTCCGATTTTACGAATATTAGCGGGTCTCGATCACACAAGTTGTCTGTCCAACTGTCTAATAAAGTTTCGAGACAAGAGGATTCCCATAATGTTTTTTATACAAATTCAGATGTGTAAAGGATGATTCTGGAGATGACAAATAGTTTTTTTTTTTTTTTTTTTGTGTGTCTGTTGAACTAACTCATTAGCCAATATTTGATTGATACCAAAAAACGGCTTTGAATATGATGGAAATGCGGATGACACACCGTAGTCATTCAAAAAGTATGGGAGGTCAGTCAGTGAATGCTGAACAGCTAAAATATTAACGTAAATGGAAAAGTCGACAGAACAGACTGTGTGAGGTGTCTATGCCCAGTGCGGTCCAGAACGACTCCATTTTGAGTAATTCGTATCGAGTACAGTCTTCGTTTTTAATATACACGGTGTCTCAAAAATATTGGTACACACGTTTAGGGGAGGTAGGTAACATCTAAAAGAATGTAAATCGCATAGGAACCCATAACCGGAAACGTCACCGTAAGTCGGTACACGGCGCTGTTGATCAGTTCGCGAGAGAGAAAATTTCTGGTTTACTCATTCAAGCAGTAGTCGCCGCACGAAGAGCATGCATCAATATACGAACTGTGAGCTGGCAGACATGCACCTAGTGTATGGATTAGCAAAGGGCAATGGACGAGCCGCTCAACGAATTTATGGAGAACGCTTCCCAGACAGACATATACCGGACCACCGTTTGTTTGCGCGTGTGCATCAAAATTTTTGCGATTATGGGTCATTTAGAGGTAACAGGAGTAGTGCGAGCAGACCACGTTCGACGCGAACTCCTGCCATAGAAGAAAGTGTGTTGAATACCGTCCAGAATAATCCTACTACCAGCACACGTGCCGTTGCCTCTGCCTTAAGAGTGTCTCGTTGCAGTGTACAGCGTGTCTGGCACGACGATTCCTTATACCCCTTTCACCTCCAAAGGGTTCAGTTACTGCTCCCCCAAGATCATCCTGCACGTGTGGCTTTTGCGCAGCGGTCTCTCCAAGAAAGTGTTCAAGACTAGAATTTTCCAGCCTATGTTTTGTTCACGGATGAGGCTTATTTCACTCGGGAAGGCTTATTCAATCAGCACAATGCTCATGTGTGGGCTCACGACAACCCACACGGCGTGCGCCCCCATGCGGCACAACATCGCTTCGCAATAAATGTGTGGGCAGGTATGGTCAGTGACTGCTTAGTCGGCCCATACCTGTTACCATCCCGCATGAACTCCGTTAAATATCGGATCTTTCTTGAACAAGTTCTACCAGGGTTACTTGACGATGTTCCAACAAATGCGAGACGCAACATTTGGTTTCAACATGACGGGGCGCCTGCCCATTATGGAAGGTGTGTTCGTGCCCATTTGAACAGGCGTTTTGGGCGTCGATGGATTGGCCGTGGTAGACCCGTTGCCTGGCCCCCACGCTCACCTGATTTATCGAGCCTTGATTTCTTTCTGTGGGGGGGGGGGCCCTCAAATCTATCGTGTATGAATCGCCTGTGGAGACGGAAATGGATCTCGTCTGCGCTGCTGCTACTGTCAAAGAAACTCCAGGTGTGTTCGACCGTGTCCGCCAATCCATGCTGCGTCGTCACGCATGCATCGCGTCTCATGGTGGAACCTTGGAGCATCTGTTGTAACACCATGAAATGCATCCATCTCGTATTCCATTGTTAATATTATGTGAAATAAATGTTTGCCACTAATTAATACTGTCTTGTGTCATTTCTGCTTCTTCTACCTCCACTACTACTTTCCTGTACGATTCCGGTTATGGGTTCCTATGCGATTCACATTCCTTTAGATGTTACCTACCTCCCCTAAACGTTTGTACCAATATTTTTGAGATACCCTGTATTTTCTATAACTGTCAATTTGGGGCTTAATTCCATAACTTATTCCAAGGCAACGTAAGGCAATTTTTATTATTATTGTTATTAGCCATATGGTACAAGGAAGCCTGAGGCTTATGCTGTACCAGCCGAAAAAAAAAAATTCCCGAGTTACCCCCTGTGTGTGTGTGTGTGTGTGTGTGTGTGTGTGTGTGTGTGTGTGTGTGTGTGTGTGTGTGTGAGAGAGAGAGAGAGAGAGAGAGAGAGAGAGAGAGAGAAGTAGAAAGGCATCACCAAGAAAGAGAAGAATGATGATATCCAGCTCAGGACCCTGGGTTTGCCAAGCCCATACTCACCAGATGTGAGCCCCTGGGGTAATTATTCCAGCAATTAATAGCACACTAAGTAAAAGATATCCTACATTCCAGTCTAAATCGCTTTCTCTGTGATTGGAATTTATATCCTCCAGTTCAGGGATCATTTGCAACAGTGAAAATTTCGTCTTCATTCATTTTACTATCCCCTTTTACAGCTTTATAGACCTCAATCAGGTCACCTTTAAGGTGCATGATTGCCAAGCTCTGTAGCCCGCGTCCTCTTGGATAGCACAGTCGGTATAGTCACTATCATCTACACACCCGGTGAAAAAGACATGAGTTCGAAACCCGTCAATAACGAGAGGAATTTTTATGGGCCTTTTCACAAAGTAGCTAAGTTAGTTCCGTCTTATATGACGGTAGCATGGTTTTTTGTCTCGGAAATTGGAGCTTTTCTTCCGTTAAACAGCATATTGACCACAGAACACGCCCATCTACAGACATACTGCGCAATATGTCATAAATTGCTGATGTGTGTAAAACCGTACAACAACCAACCAACTGTATCCCACATATCTGCAGTCTTTTCTTATAAGTGCGCTATTTCAAACGCTTACCAAGCCAGTCTTTGTTCCTTTCAAGAAGTTTGATGTTTCCTTTTAAGGTGTGGTTTCCGTATTTGAACACAGTTCCAAGTGCGCTCTCACAATTGCCTTATACAGTCGGATTATAGCCACTTTCTACATGCAAACGGCCGATAAATCATCGATAGGGCACCATGGACTGTCATTGCTACTTTTTCACAATGTATGGAGTAGTTCCCTAAAGGGGGGGGGGTGGAGCCTACGTGAATAACTCATTTTGCTTGGCAATAGTAAAATGTAAATTAAAATCAATCAACTCCAAAAAAAACCCCCCAAAAAAACTCAGAATTTCAAAGCGATGAACGTGACACGATAAACATAAGTCAAACGTGGTGCGTTCAATAGGAGTAGGATGAAAATGGCGTAATCAATAATTTAACTACTTTATTTTTCAGAGAGAAAGAAAGAATTTACAGCGATATTATCAATGGTGTACTCGCTACCAACTAGCGTCTTGCCTGCATCGAAAAATCTTATATTATTCAAGGAGCGAAAGTAATAACAGTGCAAAGCACCAATGAAAATATGAAAATATTCAGAAGAAATATATATATTTTTAAATAAATAATACGCTTACGTGTCTAATATTTAAACAAAAAACATGTTAAAATTTGATCGTGGAATTTCTTTGCAGGTAATGTCTCATGAAAGAGTTTTATTTTACTGACAGAGCCGAAAACACTCACACATTTAATATTTAAACGGCTCCATGACAAAAGGCGTTACACGTGTCATATTATTCTGAATATGACATTTTTGCGCTCAAAAATGATTTTTATATTTAGTAATATTTTTTGTTATATTAAAGAATTTAGGCACGTATCATATATCCAAGTCATTTCTGCATTCGTTATTTAACAAGTTTTGTGCGTTTTGAAAGATTTAAGAAGCAGAAAATGTCTAATATATAAGAAAAGAGGGTAGTCTGAAAATTACTTTTTTGCTATGGCAGTTGAGAACTTTTAACGCGTTAGAAAAGGTTGAATTTTTCACTGAACTTGTTAGCTGAGTGGTTGGTTCGATTTGGCAACATGCCAACGTAAGATTTATCAAACTTTAAAATGAGTTTCAGCTTTCTTTTGAGACATAAACACAAGAACACGTTTCAAAATTCATATTTTCAAGAACGTATAACGAAATATCGGAATTTCTGTGATGAAAACAAAAAACCAAACTTCATTGGTTTTTTGATTTCAAAAAAATAATAGTTATTATTTTACGTTGAAGTCTTTCTGTAGGAGTTTTCTGTTTTTATTTTATTATTTTTAACGATGTTATTTAAATAATCTATTTTCATATTATAACTGTCTACGAGGGGTGATCATTTAATTCACGGACTGGTGCAACATTTTATGTACTTGTCCAGTACTTGTCGAGCTAGTGTATTGCTAGAAGAGTTTTTTTTAGCCGCTTGTCACTGATGATCGTTTTGAAGCATGTATCGTGTCGGACATACAGATTGAACAGCGATATGTAGCTCGTTATTTTGTAAGGCGGGGTTTAAATGCATCGGAAACAGTTAAAGATATGAATGAAACGTATGGCAATGAGTATCTTGATAGGGCGGCCATATTCCTGTGTGACAGAACTTTCCGGTGTGAAGAAGTATCCCCATCAAGACGCTAGTCCCCGTAGGACTAATATTGTGCAGGCCGTGATCACTGCCATAGGTGCCGAAGTTCTGCCACATTCTCCCATATTCATCGGACTTATACCCGTGTGATTTCTTCCTGTTTCCAAGTTTGAAGAAAGCTCTGAAAGGCAAGCATTTCGCGTCCGACACAATGATGCTCTTAGAGCCACAACAGAAGCACTTCGCAGTCTTTCGAAAAATGGTTTCCAAGAAGCATTTAATGCGTGGGTGGCGAAAGTGTGTAAAGTTCAAGAGAGAGTATTTCGAGAGGGAGAAATCCACACAAGATTCAGATGATGGCAATTAAGATAAGATCTTGTACCAGTCCGCGGATTAAATGATCACCCCTCGTATTAAATCATCTATTAACTAATAAATTAACACTGATATTAAAATTATTTTTATTTATAAATGTTTAATTTTTTAGATATATGTCATTTATATATTTTTATATATTGTTATTTCAAATAACCTGTGAATTGAACTCTTCTTAGGTATTCCAGCAGTTCAGTTCCATCCACAGGATCCATTGAAGAACAGAGACCAGTAGAAGTACCACACAAATTTGCATGCATGTTTTTTAAGGCATATGCAAATGCTAGCACAGCATCACTGACGAACTGAAGTTGCCTTTCTGGTTCGTAGCCATTCTCGTAAGTGATTTTTTCTTTGCCAGTGCACTGTTGGCTGTAATTCTGGTTGTAAGGGGTCACGCTGCTATTGGCCCAGCTACAACTGAAGTAGTGTTCCCAAAATTCTGTGAACCAGGGGTTACGTTGGTTATTATGCACATTCAGTTTCAGAAAGTATTCATCAAACCCCTTTACGGGATTAGCTTGAGGTTGAACAGAGAGGGTGCCCTCCACTTGTTCTTCGTTGCCACTAAACACCAGGGATCTAGCGCTCCAGCCATCGCTTCCTATCCACGAAAACATTCCAGTAGCATTGTTGCGACGAATTGCCCTCATCACTCCAGCCACTTCCTGGTCTGATCCGAAGATTATCACACCTGAAAGGTAAATATTCATTTATAGCGAAACTACAAGTATTAAAATCTGATGTAAAATTATAATGCTTATATTCAGAAGTGGCATGTTTAGTAACAAATGGTGTATAATGTTGCCGGATGTCTGGTCTTTGATCTGAACAGCCCGATAGTTGAACTTTCCCTCCAGTAAACAAACAGAAGGGTTTGAACAACTTTTTGTGACTTTACACAACTTTAAGAGAACCTATTACCCCCATTTTTATGATTAATTTTCCAATTTTTAAAGGGATTATATGGAAGATATATCCAGTCCCACCAAAAGGCTATTGGAGAACAATTCAAAAATATTTTAAAAAATGTTCCATATTTCTGATTTTTAAACAAGAGCATATGGGAATAATCCCCTACCCCAAAAGGTGTAATATTATTTTTTAAGCTTGAGAATTAATGACATTTCATTTTCAGTTTCAGTAAATTATAATGAAACATTAATTTAATTTTATTTTAACTTTAAATTTTAGTTTCATTGTATTTTTGATTATTATTTCTTATTTGTAAAAGAATAAGAGAAGTTTACTTCAATATTGTGAGGGGATGAAAAAGTTATTATTTCCGTTTTTTTGTTGAGTTTATTTTATTCTGATTTTTGAACTCAAATGAGATCTTAAACCCACCCTACATTTCGCAAATCTGACTGCAATTCACAGAAGATTCTAGTGTGTGTAAACGGGTGTTAGCAGAACATTAAAGACACCATTTATTTACAAAAATTTACAAACCTTTAATGAACATTTATATACAGCATTTACAATAAAGGAACAAATAATTACATAAAGGCATATCAATTTCCATATATTTGAACCATACTATAGTACACTACACTATCTCTCTCTCTCATCAACTATTCTCAATTTACAAATTATTAACATCAGTTTGTATCAGTCGTATCTTACTTAATATGAATCTTCGATGATTACTCAATCATTCTCTTCCATTACCATTTTTTATCACTTACATCAGTAAAACTCATTTCAACTGGTATTACTCTTTTTGTATACTTGTTTCTAGCTTTTAGCACATGAAATGTATTACAGCTGGTATTCTCTTACCTCAGTAATGTTCACTATAAATCCCTCATTCTACCTTAATTACTCTCTAGTTATCCCTATTATCATCTAGTTATCCATTTTAGTCATCCCTGTTTACTCATGAGGTTTCTCTATTAATAAAATTTCTTTCTCTTTACACCCTCATCTGGTATGTTATCTTGTGTTGGCACCTGGCCTAATTTAATGATATAGGTTAACATATCCTTACAGTACTACCCCTATAAATATAATTTCTTTACTAATTCCTTTATACTATTACTTTCTTTTCCGTTACCTTATTCCCTTACATTATCTCATAATCATTAGCATTCATAACAAATTATCTCAAGCTTTGTAACTAACTTGCCTAATACAACGGGAATGTCTTTTGTTTTTTAAAGGACTATCACTCAGTTCCTTGCAGAGTCAGGTTATGAATCCTTGAGCTCAGGGTTCAATAAAAATACAGGAACAGACTTACGTTCCGAAATGGCCGCTACTTCCAATTTCCTTGCGTTCAGGCTTCCGTCATAGCAGACAGGCTTTCTTCCATTTATTGGGCACACTGCCTTCCGATGCGGGACCAGGCTTTCTTTCTCTTCTTGGCTCACTTATCTGCACAACTTTCAGCGCACATCCCACTCTTCCCTTCTCTAGAAATTTCTTATTTTTTTTTACACAGCAGTATGACCTTTTCATATTTGTCGGTCACCTCCAAAATATCCATTTTTGTGATCACACTTTTCTCTGCTGAATATATCGAACTTATCCAAAATTCAGTCGCCCTGACGCTGTTTTCCTTTGACGCGAACACTGGACGTCCACTAACTTCCAGTTTACTTCCTAAAACGGTGGCTTAGATCAAAAGAGACGCTTCGTAGTCCCGTTTCAGAGTCCAAATTGCCCTCAGCAACACTTTCACGCCTGTTCTCAAAATGACATCCCTTCTCTAGTCATTGCACTGTCTGTGTTAGCCCTCTTACATTATTCGAAATTACTTGCTTCCATTTAGCCACTATTTTAATTCCCATGCATAAAACTGTCCATTACTAAATCCAGTGTTCATCCAACTTTAACCTTATTTACATTAAAACTAAATATCTAATCTTAATACTTACAATATTTAGCTTAATACTCCCTTTCCATCGCCCTTCCTGGATTTATTTAAGCTAAATAGATATTTCTATTATATTTGTAAGATCTACATGTATGATACGTAGAACACCGCTGTATGACACTCTCTAGAAATTAAAACGAAAACAATTAAAAAATCAAAAATCTTACATTACAGTAAAAATAATTAAAAATCAATTGAACACAATTAAAAATCAAATAATCCCTAAATTCTCAATGCCTATAAACATTCAACGACGGAATCTGCTTTGGGCTCAGAAATACAAATATTAACCAGTAGTTTCTTAAATAGGGGTTACCCCTTGCTACAATAAACCGAATTAGGGTACAAGCTAAGGATAGGATACAAAAAACTACACCAACCAACAATAGTAATAGAAAAAAAAAAAATTTATTTCTGGCCCATATGTTGAACAGTGGCACAAACAGCTTAACTGATTCTTCAAAGATACCGAACTTAAAATTGTGCCCAGGCCAATACGGAAAGTACACACTATACTGAACAATAGCTCCGTCCTTTCCTCGTTCGCAACGAGGAAAGGACGGAGCATACGGTCGAAAATGACCTGGTATACATTTCTTGCGGTGATTGCGAATCGTCTTATCAAGGTTCGACACAATTCCCTTTGAATTTGCGTGTTAATCAACACGCGGCCTCAGTTCGTGAGATCTACATGTATACGTGAGATCTCGTTCAGCAGCGTCAGAATTAGCCTTTCATGCCGTTAACGAAAGCATACTTTTTTATTTAACGAGGCCAAAATACTTAAGTGTCCAACGTAATTATACGAGACTATTAATTGCAGAACCCGTTGAAATTAAATTACATGAGAATTCTGTTAATGTTCGCCGGCCATATCTAATCTCCGATTCGTGGTCTTTAATCCCTATTTAAGTTCCATGCTCACTCCTATTCGGTAATTTTCATTCCTGTGATCACGACATACGGTCGAAAAGCGTTGTCAGCTTCAGGAAGGAAAATCGTTTTGAATTTTTTTGTTAAATTAGAGTATATGTTTTCTCTTTTTATTTTGTGCCAAGGCATGTAATACTGCCAGGCGTCAATGTATCATACGCGTGTTTTATGATAAATTTGTCTATTTTGTTGGATAAAAAAAAAACACCAAACTCAAGTTTTACGAGATGAGTGAAAATGGGGAACTTTCATCTGAGACCGAATAACTCGGCCACGGTGGACGAAGCCATAAAATTTCTCCCAGTCTCATTAAGATTCTTGCAGTTTATGAGGTTAAGAAATAAATATACAAATAAATAATAATTATCATCATATTTGAAGTAGGTACTCATAAGATATGCAACGTCATTCAAAATTGAAAAGAAAAAAAAATGTAGGGGGAAGAACAGTATCAGTTAAAAATAAGAAAAAAAATGTTACAATAAACATATGTCTCATAAATTACATATTTATATAATTATAAATTACATAAATATATATAATTATAAATTACATAAATATATATAATTATAAATTACAAAACTTAAAAAAGAACTGAAAATCTCGTCTCTTCTCAAGGAAAACACGAATCAGCTGTTCAAAATGACCTCCATTTTATCTGAATGTAGTAGCATCCATTGCAACGAATCCACGATTCTATGCCATGTCTTGTCATTTCAGGACTGTTCTTAATGGTTTCTCAGTAGTGTTATTTTTTCCTCTTGGCGTAGATAGTTACTGGGCGCTCCTTGATAATCGCCTTCCTGGTAGCAAAGTGGCCAGAAACAAGTAAACAACACACACACTGAAGAAATAATATTACACACGCTTCTGACCGTTTTGCAGAGTTGTGTATCATCTCAGTGTACTATGACGAAGTTGAACCAATGTTCAGGAACCGCCCTACATAAAATACCAACATGTCTAATGATTTCACAGCTCTCAAAATCCGATTTCTGAGTTATTCTACCCGTAGGATATCCGAGATTCTAGTAAACCACATGAAATCATGTTTCTTGTGATCTCACACAAGGTAAACTAATAGTAGTGAGGTGTGGTGGCCATTGTGCAGGACCTTTCCAACCAATTCATCCGGTTATTTTCACATCATGAAGTATTTGCTCTTAAAATTTCGCAGTTCGTCGAAATCTCCCTCTGCCAGCCTTTACTCGTAATGGTTTCAGCGTACCTATTTCTCTAAGTCATCTCTCCACGGCAGCAGTTGTTTTACGATTTAGTAATTAGACAAAATTTTGCAGCGTATATGCGAACTGCAGCTGCGGATTTCTTATGAACCTCGTCATAAATTAAAATCATATCATTCAAATAGTAAAAAGATTTGTTGTGCCATTAATATCAGTTTAACAAAGCCGTACGATGAATAATGAGGTAGAGGTAGTCTTCGTGGAACCTGAGACTCAAGTGTGAGACGTTGGCACTGTATATTCATGCTCTACCACACTGGTTACTCAGAACTAAATAATTGGTGAAATTCACGAGGTAGAACAACACTGCTCATTTCGTTGTTGGTACTTATGTTTGTTGTACACAATATTTTTATGATGAATAAAAAAATTAGAAAATCGAGATTTTCCTTACTTTTTATTTTTTCTTATTAATTGAGGTAATTTTAGTCAAACAAACTTATGGGCCCATATACACATAAGATAAACATTGCTGGGAGGTCATGCGTGCACTTATTAAAGAATTGCTGGTGGGCCTAGTTAGTTCAGCATACCTAACGATGTTTAATTTAAACAACGTCTATGTGTTGTGTTTCGCTGTGATTTTCGTGCTTTTTGACACTGCTATTATCTATCTGCCTTCATGACAGTTCACCGATGGTGGAGCGATGGACAAGATCATATCTTGTTCATCGCTGGCTAACTGCTGGCTTTCATACATTTCATAAATGTAAGAAACATGCAAGATTTTTTCCACGAATAATTAAATCAATGCAGTCACTTTTTGAATAATATAATCGGTCAATTAAGATGAGCTATTAGCTCCTCTCACTAATATTCCATTTGTTGTTGTTAGTAAAGATAACATACATAATATTTTAGGAACATATTTTAGACAGTTGTTCAAATGTTGTTAGGCTCTGAAAAGTTGGAAGTTGGTTCTACCAGAGTCGTGGCAGAGCAAGTACAGTAATCACTATCATTCTAATCCAGAAAACCTCGTGATTTATAGAGGATTTTGGCTGAAAAGCTGCTTCAATGTCGTAATGACTGTTAATCATGTCAAGAGTGTCTGAATGTACTAAATAATAAATAAAAACGTTTTACAAATGAATAATAATACTCTAACAAAAAAAAAAAAAATACAAATTAGGTATTTGTTGCCCCTCGACATGAGGGGGCTAAAGACTCAAAAAGCCCTATTAGCCGTGCATAGATCTGCCCCTGCTTGCCAGTCACAAATTTGTGTTTGTTAAAATCTTGTTCTGTACATAAATTTCTCCCTTTCTCTCGCCTTCTCTCTCTTTAGATCCCTCTTCTTCTCTTTCCTCTCTTAACGATTCCATAAATGTTCATTTTGGGTTTTTCTTTCTAAATATAAGAGTAATTGAGATCTAGGAGAACTGTAATCCTAACTGAATTACTTCCGAAGTCATTCAAGTAAATATTCGCGTCTTATGTGTGTGTTCGTGGTGATTCTTTTGGGCTTCTAGTACACATGAAGGGAAAAACAATTCTATTGCAAGCAGTTGCAATCCGATATTGTGTTTTAGTAGCCTTCCTGGTTCTTTTAAATTATCAATGTCTCCAGTCTGCTACCATTGGGAAATTATCCAGCACGTGGGTGTATAACTTTTTCCTGAGTGTGTACATTACCGTTATAAATCGTACAAAGCCTCATTAATAAGAAATCTGAGAAATGTTCAGTGGTTCCTTCCTAAATGTAAGCTCTCTCGAGAGGAAATAGAGAAAATAACTGGGAGGTTTATGTGTGCTCGTACTGTTTCTTTACGAACATTTGTCGTAATTGGATTTCTTTCTTTTGAAAATTTCATTAGGCAATCACACGCACAAGTTCTCCTATCATAATACTGAATTTTTAAAATTTAGCATGCAAAGTAAAGCATTTCATCTGACTATCAATCTTAGCCTTTCTATGATGTAATTTGCTCTTTGAAAGATGCTAGGGAGAGGGGAGTGGAGATAGAGAGGTATTCAGAGCTAAAGGTGAAGCTGTGAGACCTGAACACATTCACCATGCTCTTAACCCAAGGGAAAATGAAATCATTCTCCTGGATTGCAGAGGTCCTGCGAATTGTAAACGGACACCACATATTTTTATGCAGTCTCTTTACACTGCATGGTAATTTTCATATTTGATTATATCGCAACCTCTTAAGTCTCTTTCGCCCTGAACTACTTTTAACTCTTTTCCCTCTTGCCTACAACGCCTGTATTCATGTTTCTATGTTTTTCATCCAGCAACCAAATCAACCACAAGAGTACTTTTCGTCGTTTTCAATTCGTTGATGGACCGCGATCGATGTCTTGCGTGCCCTAGCAATCTAATTTACCTTAAATTACTGAAATTCACGTACCCTTGCAATCGAAGTGACGTAAATAAATTAAATAGATATCTCGCCTTCAATAACAAGTATTATTTGAGCGACTTACTGGCATCGTCATTTACTCCCAAAAGTTGGTAGTACGTCTGGACTTTGTGCCTATTTTCTGTTATCACGCAAGGCAGACGACGGAAAGGCCCCACGGCTTCACTTTAAGTGGAGCCGTGGGCCCTTTCCGTCGTCTGCCTTGCGATTGTGCTCGTTCTGTAGTGTGCCAGATTCTGAAGTTTATAGTTTTAATTAGTTCTTAGTGATATACATAAAATATCCCTGCATCTTTCTGCTTTCATATTGGTATAATCACCATCCTTCCCACAGATGGAAAAGGCTTCTGTTCAAATCCTGTCAATTTTTATGGGTGTTTTTACAACATGGCTGAGTTAATGGCCATGGTAGCACGGTTTTTTACCCTCCCGGAAACACGAGTTTTCATCCAGCAAACAAGTCGACTACAAAACGTACAAATCACGCAATTTAGACATGTATGGCTCATTATATAGTCTAAGTCGCTAATGAACCTATAAAAAATGCTTTCTCCTTCTTGTTGTGCGGTTTGTTGTGTTCTTCGTTATGATCACAGAGTGAAGTTCGTTTAAGCTTCTGATTGCTGAGTTAGTAATTCTCCTTCTTCGAAGGAAGGAGGTACTCTTGCAGGATTAAAAGAAGGTGTAAGTCTGTTGTCGTTAACTCTCCTCAGTTCGTGACCTATCCTAAACCGAGTCTCCCTTCTTTTCAAGTCAAGATACCAATTCTTATTAAATTGAGTTTCAAAAGTAAGCAACTTGCTTCTATGAGTGTACTGGCCTGTCTCGGAACTCTCTGTGAAGAAATGGAGCCTCTAACCTTCTCTATGTACTGTATGATGGCTTTCAACAAGTTAATTTTTTTTTTTGGTTAAGTACAGAATATACTGTATAATCTGCTTAAGTGCTTTCTGATGACCACGTAGATTTAACTTCGCCATCTGCAGCAGATTATCACTGCTTCCGTCATTGCACGTCCTCTGCTAAAGGGATGATTTCGCCTCATCGATCAAATCTATTAAAAAATGTGCTCTTCGTTTTATGAAGCCCTATTTATTGAAGTGCTCTGTATTTAGTTTTGATATAATTAACGTTTAATTTCCTTCTCAGTCTAACTTTGAATTATACAACTAATTTGTAATGCGGCTAATGCTTCTTGTAATTAAAAATTACTCTTTCTAATTTACGGTGATTTTAATCTTATTCTGCCTCTCCGCAATGATTTTGAGAACCACACTGGTTACCAATTGAACTCTCTGGACTTTTTTTTCGAATTGTTATCAGCTAGAGAATATCAAACTCTATCTTCTCTTCACCAATTCTGAAATATACTCTTGAAACTCAACTTTACTTCTTATCGCCGTCCTATTCTCGTTATTTTTAGGACTGATAAAATTCACTGCTCTTTTCCTCGTGTCGAGAAGTCAGGCAAAGCCAGAAAGGAAGAGAGTTATCTTTCCTGAATGCAGTAACTTGAACATAGCCCTTGGTCTATTAAACTCTTCCCGTGAGGTCTTTCTCCCTTTTCCTCGTATAGATTAAGCTGTAGATTTACTATCCGCCTGGTTACATTCTATCGAAAAAAGAAAAAAAAAAGCACAATTCTTCTAATACAGCATTTCTCCAATTTCTAAATTATGGTGGGAAATAGAACTTAATGGAGCCTTTAGAATAAAACAAAAACATTTCAGAACAAAACAAACTCCCAACAAATCTCGTAAACCTTCCTGATGCTGTGAACTCTAAAGCTGTTATCCTCTTTCTTGAGGAATGCTACTCCACCACCGATAATATGCTAAGTTTTCTCCAAAATCCCATATATATTTTGGCTAGTATAAATTCTGATTATTTCAACGTCCTTGAAATAATCTGAATTTTTTCTCTCTTTTGGCCTTGTCGTAAACTCTCAGAAATCTAGTCGTCTTTCAATTATGAGGCGATTCTTTTATTTTGACTCTAAATTTCATTCAAAACGCATTTTCAGTCCTCAAATTATCTTAATCTCTTATGTGTTTTGAATGTAAGACAAGATTTAAGTCATATCTCGGACACCTCTACTATAGTACGAGGGATGTTTGAAACGTTCGTGGTCTGAGTATGAAAGCTTGATGGTACATTGTTAAAAATTTCTGTAATTAATGTATAACATTTCAAATAGCAACCCACCAAGTTCCATGCAGTTTCAATAAAGTCTTTTTTTTAATTGCAAGTCCTGTAGTCAATAAAATTGTGTTAATGAGGAAAGATGGACAAAATCAAACACCGTTCAGTCATCCAATATTTAGAAAACACGGACTAACGCCGTGGGCAGCAGAATTCAAACAAGGAGAGGAAAGGAGAGCCTGGAAGATGACCGACACTGTGGAAGACCTGCAACGTCCATCACTCCAGAAATTGTTGACAGTGTGCATTATCTAGTTATGAGTGATCGATAAGTGACAGTTCGGTGCACTGCCAACGTCTTGGGTATCTCACCTGAAAGTGGGCACCACATAATAACGGAGGTCCTTGCTATGAAAAAGGTGTCAGCACTATGGGTCACAAAGTTAAAAAAACAGATCAAAAACGCATAACAGTTGTTAAGGCAAGTTAATATTTGCACAATTTTCAAAGCGATCCAGCAAATTTCCGTGTTAGGTTTGTGACCATGAATGAGACATGGATCCGTCACTTCAGCCATAGACAACAGAGCAGTCCAAAGAGTGGAACCACGACTCTTCTCTCCCCCTTACCCAAAGAAAACCAAGCCAATTCTTTCTGCTGGCAAGGTGATGCATCGACTTTTTGAGATACTGATGGAGTGTTGCTAGTGGATTATCTTCGGAAAGGGAAGACAGTCACAAGGGCATATTACATAGACTTTGTGAGGCATTTTCAGAAAGCATCTATGTTTTTTGACGCCGAGGAAAACTCAGCAAATGAGTCTTGTTCGTAAGTCTGTCATTGCTATGGCTGTACTGCATGAGTGCTGTTTTGTAATCTTGGACTCATATTCATCAGATCTAACACTATTGAAATTTCAACTATTTCCTAATTTGGAAAAAAAAAAAAAAAATATATATATATATATATATATATGGCTAGCATCCATTTTCCTACCGACAGTGACGTCATTGCTGCAGTGGATGCATTCCTTGAGGCCAAGAGAAAATTTTCTTCACAGCTGGGATCAACGCATCGGTGTCAAAACTGTTTTGACTCCAAATGGGACTTTGTTGAAAAGTAACGTTTTCACACTCCTGAAATAATTCCTTTGTTACTCAAATGAGTATTATTGTATTTACCCCTGTCGCAAATACAATTAAACTCATTTGCTTTCTATTGTGTTATATGGTTCTCTAATTTGGTCAGCTACTGTTAAAACTAATCTTAATCTTCTTCTCTTCACTGAATTCCATTTCCTAACGCGGAGGTTATGAAAGTGCAGGACTTGTCCCCCCCCCGTTAGGCTCACTTGGCGTTTGGGGAGGGGAGCGCTTGTGGTTTTCACGATGCACTTTTTTAAGGAAATATGGACAAACCATCCCACCAATTCAGATACGAAGCCGTTTTCATTTATTTCTGTTTTATTAGTATTTTATTTCTTTTAGATTAAATGTATTGACGTATACACTCAGTAATCACTGAATTATGACTTGAATGATGGACGGCGGTCCATCACCTAATGCCGTGATGGACCGCTGTTTACATGGATAACAGCCACTATTGTCCTAGACACTGGCTTCACTAGAAGAAAAAAACCAAGAAACTGCGGTTTTTTTTTGTCTATCAAAACAGCCAAATCCACCAGAGAACACACGCAATTTACAACAGACCCAATACATATGGGTATTTGTAAGAAATTACCTGGTGACTCTAATATAATAGTTTGGTTTTTGTGGATTTTGTCTTTCTTGATGATGGGCTTCACTTTTCTGATCAGGTTCTTACTTCTGTCACCCTGTTAATATTGGGTCAGTTGGCCTATATTCACTCTTATCTCTTCTGCTGTAGCCTTCTTTTACAGACTGGCGGTTGTCTTTGCATTTTGTATTATGTTAATGTCTGGTTTCCCTTCCGTTCATCCTGGTAGCTGCTACAGCGACACAGTAAGAGGCCGTGCGGATGGTGTCTAGTGTTACTTCGTTGTTTTTGAGATAATCTAGTGTTATTCGCTTATTGGGGTTGTCTGTTGACTTGCAACAGGACTCTATTGAGTCATTGCTTCGGTATGGTGTGGGTCGTTGGCTGTCTTCACTCTTCTCTTCTCGATATTGCGATCTCGTCTGTTTCCGCTTCAGCTTCTGTGAGTTATAGTTCTTGTACTCGATGTTCCTCCTTCAATTTTGGTTCCATTGTGTCTGTATTCGTTGCTCTTTGTAATTTTTCGCTCACATCCTGCTTGATTTTCTAAGATGCAGGAGCCAGCAGGTTCTTCTTGACGATGTTCGGTGACCTGAACGTTCGGGAACTGTTCCAACCACTTAGTATATAGTTTATTCCTGTACATTGTCACAACTATTCCTAGCTTCGTTACTTTGTAGTATGCTCGCATGATTTACTGAACCATTCCTATGCTCCACTTCTTCTTTCCTGGTTAGTCACTAGCACACTTCCAGCTGGTTTGGCTGGATGGTCTTGCCCTTCAGTTGTGGTAATCATAGGGAATACGGCGTCACTCGCTTTACTTTTGTCCGCGAGAGACTGTTCCTCTGCCTAAGGTCTGAACGCGAGTGACTTTATCCTTCCCCACGCTGGATTCGGTATGTTCAATATTTGTAATTCTCATCTTCATCCATCTATGAAGGTGGACCTGTTTAGTATTGACATCCAATGGAGGGTGGTAGTTATGGGAGCGACAACAGGCGGTGCCACTATCTGTCTAAGCCATAGGCGCATTATAGCCATAGTAGCTTATGTGCCTTTAAACTCCCATAACAACAACAACAACAAAATGTCTAAGCCGTCCGTTCGATCTGTGGAAACGTAGGTCCAATCGAGCGACTTTCGCGACTTTGTTCCTCATCTTTTGGGGGATTCGAACTCGTGTCCATGATATTGGTGGTCCGGCATCCTAACCACTGGCCTAATCGCATTCCTTTATTATTATTATTTTTTTCTTCTTCTTGATTGAGGGATTACACTCCGTGGCTGGTACTGCTACCAAGTACACAGGGTGGTTGTAATGTCTGGTGCTACTGTTGGTCGAGAAATTCTCTGACTGTTCTACAGGTGTTCAGGATTGCGACTTTCTGTAGTTTCTTGTAGATGTTCTTTGGGAGACCTATTGCTGCTAGGCTGCTATGTAGGGTATTTGGCACCATACCGATGGTTGACACGATGATCGGGATGGTCGTTACTTCTTGCATATGCCACATCTCCATGACCTCATGTCTCAGTTTCGTGTACTTCCTAATTTTTTCCTCATGGGTTTTCTGGACATTGCTAGTTTTGGGCACCGCTGTGTCAATCAGTTAAGTAGCTGTTGTTGTTATTTGGTTTTTTAGGAGCATTAGCAACTAAGGCCATATTGCTCCGGGATATGTGGTGGTCATTCCCTGACCTTTGCGCATCCTCCGTATTTGGTGGTGACGGACTCGAACCCCGGTCTAATCAAGAAGCGTGTGCTACCACTGCTGCTCCTTCTCACCTAGCTACGGAGGCACAAGTTTTCCATCTTGCCTTTTCCATCTTGCCCACAAGGGTTGTATCCGGTCTGTTGTGCGGGATGGTCTTATCCGTTATTATGGCGCGGTCCCAGTACAGATTGTGCGTTGGGGTCTCTAGTACTGTCTGGGGTTCGTACTTGTAGTATGGTACATTTTCTTTGGTCAACTGGTATTTCCTCGCTAGCTTCTGATATATTATCCTTACTACGTAGTCGTGTCTACTATCGTACTCAGTCTGGGTGATCACCTTGCATCCCCCTGTGGTGTGTTGGATCGTTTCTGAGGTCAGGTGGCATCGTCAACATGTGTCGTCTGACATTCCGGGCTCCTTTGCGATGTACTTTCTATAGTTTCTGGTGTTGATTACCTGGTCTTGGATGGCCAGTTCATGAGCGTCCCGCTTGTGAGCCATGCAGTGGAAGCAGTGTTATCGATGTGATCTTGATGGAGGTCATTGTAGTGTCTGCCATGGAGTGTCTTCTTTTCCCATCTTTCTATCTTCGTTTCTTGTGCCGTCTGGGCGGGAGGGGGCTCCTGGATTAGGTTGAGTGGGGTTTACCACTTATCTGTCTTCTTTATGGCCTGTAGTTAACCTGAAGTAATCCTTCAATCCTTCAGGTTAACTATCGCTGTTTTCTGTTGCTCTATCAGGTCCCTTACTCCCTCTTTCCGAGCTATCGTTAGTCTCTCCACTGCTGGCTTCGGGTAGTGTTGGCGGCTCTTCGTCATCATTGTCCTTGTTTTTCGCATGATATCCTCTAGCTCGGTGTTAGTCCAATCTATGACCCCAAAGGAGTGAGAGAGAGAAAATCTTTATTGCAACTAAATGAATACAATGTACATATATAGATTTAAGTGAAGTTGCAATTGTCCCGTCACGGCCAACGGCTCACATCAGAATAGAAAATTAGTTAATAGATAATGCTCACATCAGAATAGATAATGGATAATGCACACTGTAAAATTAAAAATGTCAAATGTAAACATGCCATTACACTTCCTCACATTACGCAGTATTAACTATATTTACAAGTTATATCATACGGTTATATTTACAATAAAAATATCTAATATACATGAATGGCACTTCTCTGTCAAACGAATTTTGTCGTGGCACAGGAGAGCTTGGCAGATTGTATGGAGGGCGCTCGAACTTGTTGTTATTCGATTCTAGGATTGGAGCGAGCTGCTAACACTTCTTTCCTGTAGGTTTTATTGCTGCAAAACCTGTGCAAGTCAGCGTCGAGGTGCTGTACTTCAGGTAGCATTTGGTTTGGGAGGAAGCGGTCTGAGATATGAAGCCTCCGATTCCTCAAGCAGAGCATCGGGGTCGAGGGAAGTTCTGGCTTGGGTATTCGCCAGTAACACGAATCCCAAATGGACGGTGTTGGGATCTGACCTGTGATCATTTTAACTGTAGCTATCAGTCGTTGTATTTCCATGATAGCAGGCAGTCGCTGCATCCCTAGCGAAGTAGCTAAGGCTGTAGTTTTGTCCTGTTGTGGGAGACAAGCTTTCCGGTTAGCCCATTTAAGTAGCCAGATTTCTGCAGCGAGAATTGGTATCTTCGTTGTAGTAGTTGCTGATGCCCACACTTCAGCAGCATAGAGGAGTGGAGAATAGATTACTGTTCTGATGAATTTCTTAATTAAACGAGGCTCCTTAACATAAATTAGTTTGCTGTTTAGCTAGCCATCGGAGAGAGGCTGCTCTGGAAGCGAGCTTGTCTACATGAGTATGTTAGTACTGAAGCTGCATAGGTGTTTATGGCTTTAACTGTGTTCCCTCCGTTCAATTTTTCTTTCAGCAGGCTTCTAAGTCTCTGATGATATTTTTCAGTCAGGCACTTCTTGATTTCCTTGTGCTCTAACTGCTGAGCCTTCATCATTCCTAGGTATTTGTAGGTGTCTCCTTCTTTCATAGCTTCGATCTCTTTACCAGTCAGCAGCTGGTAGTTTCGGCCGCCTAATTTCCCCTGGTGCAGTGTGTGGGTCTTATTCTTCTTACTATAAGTACGATGTACAGTTTAATGAAGTACAGAAATCCATACTTAATCCCGCTTTGCGAATTATTATTATTTTTTATATGAAACTGAAACGAACATCGACTTTTCTTCCTTCAGTTTAACTAACGTGCATATCTTATTTAAAATAAGATATGTGCATATCTCATTATCTTATTTAAATTTGCCAGTGTAGTCTTCATTGAATTACAAAACCCGTTCACGCATATTTTTGTCTCTTAAAGTAGCAAATAATGTGAATCGTGAAATTTTCGTAGGCAACACCTTAAAAACGTCATTTGTATCATTTTCGTAGTAGGATCAGCGACTAAAACCATATTGCTCTGTGTATATTGTTTCTATATTCTGAGGTCGATTTTTGTTTGCTGGACGAAAAACCCGCGTTTCCAGGAGAAAAAACCATGGTGCTCTTGCCTGAGACCAACTAACTCAGCTACTTTGTGAAAAAGGCCCATAAAAATTCTTCCCGTCATCAACGTGACTCGAACTCAGGACTTTTCCACCCAATGTGGATGGCGAATTTACCAACTGTGCTACCCATGAGAGCGTTAGTGTCGTAACTGTATTACTAAGGAATATGGGTGGATAAATCCATAAACCATTGTAATCCAAGATGACATCAGAAAATGGTGGTATATTTTAAATAATTTTTTCAAAGAAAAATATTTTGGATTAGTTGATGAATTACTTACCTCTTGCTCTCTGTTTTGATAGAAGTTTTCTCACGATTCCATCATAAGTGTTTTCAGCTGCTACACCAGAATCCTTTGTGAGTCTTTCTTTAATAGCTATGCAGATTCCGTTGTTAGCCAGCAGTTCTTCCAATACGATGAATGCCTGGAAACACAAAAGCCGTTATTGCTGGTCACAGACAAATCAGATACATTAAAGAATGGTGTGATCTAAAAATATTTTTTGGCTAAATGCCTAAGAATGTGAAGATGTTAGTTTATGCATATACGTCATTTCTACTACCAAGGTAGTGTGAATACATGGTTTAATTATGGTGTGATTCAGAATTTTTCGATTAGGAGGGCCTGCAAGTCCTCTTGAACACGCATTATCCTTGTACACACGATATCTCGTATGAAATGGAGCACTATGAACAGTTACCGATGTGCAGAAAATCCAGCCAACTAACAATCCACCTGGTTTGGTGCCACGTTGTCAGTCGTTAACCTTCGCAAGGGATCTTTTTAAGCCTCCTATTCAACCGTGTTTTAACCTATTTCCATTCTCTAAGAGATGATATAATCAGCTTTTCAGATGACCGCGAACTCTTTATAACAATCGCTTTCAGGAGAGTATCCTTAAATCAACCTTAATTTCAATAGACTTGAAGAATGCCTTGCTTTCTATATCCTAACAGTGTACCATACAGACAATGAATTTTGGCGGAAACGGCATGATGGTCTTTAAACTCTTTATCACGGATTGGTTTTCATGGTTTGCCCTGAGATTGTTGGTTGTTTTGGACAAAATCATGAATGGTCAGGCCCCATCTAGATGTCCCGGAGAATAATACGCCATGTATCGGGTGGTTATAAAATAAGTTTCCCTATTCAGAAGACCCTAGTGTTAGAGATAGCGCTGTGAAAATCGGTGGACATGTCATTTAGGGTGTGGGGAAGCGATTTATAGAAGAAAAAAAAAATTTTCAAATTTTCGTACCAGGGGAGAAATTGGCACTGTAAACATGAGATGGAATACTTAACTTAGGATTAGATTTCAATATCAGAACTTAGAAATCTACAGATATTGTTCTATGTGCTTTCCTTTACTTGAGATGACATTCTGAAAACGGAGGACTGCGTTCGACAGTTTCGCCTTTGCATCTCATTGGGGATATTGGCAACATCTCCAATGAGATGCAAAGGGCTGGCCACAACTGCGGAAAGTCTCTAGAAATGATTTCCGAATGGTGAACGGAGCAGGTCCTTCACTTGTGGATCAACGTGGGGAGGGGCACCATTTGGTGTGAACACTACGGTCTCCAAGCATTGCCTTTCTTGCAGAGCGGTAATAATGTGATCTCTTAGAAGAGCGCAGTACCGTACACTTGTTACCTTCCGGAGCTATGAGGTGTAGACTCTTCAAAGAAAAATGGTCCAATTATAAACCCTGTTGTGAATCCACACCAGATTATAACGTATGGACTTTGTAATGGTCTTTCATGCACAGTAGATGGAAGAGAAGTTCCCCATATCCGGCAGTTTTGTGCATATACAGCCCCATGAAGAGTAAAATGAGCCTCGTCAGACCACAAGATCATTCGAGCCCATGTATCGTTCAGTTCCACACGAGCCAGAAATCGTAGAGCAAAGTCTATTCGCTGTGCTAATCACAAGACTTTAGTTCTTGAACTACGAGAACCACCGTAAAATTATTCGAAGCACTTTACGTACAGTAGACCAATGAATGTTCAAGTCTCTTGACTCACCTCTGGCACTACTGACTGGTAGTGTTTCGCATTGTGACTTGGAGGCCATTGCAACCGCCACTTCATCCACTACCTCCGTTCCGATACGTGGTCGTCCCCTGCCTAGAATTACATCTAACTCCCCAGTCGCTTCAAATTTCTTTATTAGTTTTCGAACCCCCACCTACAATACCAAAGGTCCTTTACGCAAACCTTTAAGTTTCCGAAATTCACGTAGTGCTGCATTAGCGTTACTATTATTCTGGTAGAACAGGTTTACTAAAAGAGCACGTTCCTTTTTTGTCAGAGCCGTTATGGCTGTGGCGTTGGCCTTTCTGCTTTTAGCTAACAGGATGTCATTTGTGTAAGCAGTGTGTTTTGAACTAAATGACAACTTTTACATATGTGCAGCGCTTTTTTTCCCTGGTGGCCGAAATTAACTATTTTCTTTTTCTACAAATCGCTTCGCCATACCCTAAATGACATACCCATCGATTTTCATAGCGATAACGCTAACCTTTTTTGATACTAGGGTCTCCTGAATAGGGAAACTTATTTTATAACAACCCGGTATGTTGGGGAAGGTCCATAACTGCATCAACAGTACAACGCTTCATGTCATACTGCTAGCGTAGACTGGCTTTAAAGACGAGCGTCGAAAAGTTTTACTGGCCACCCCGGAGCTTGACCTCATTCCTATAAATAACCTCTAGGATGAATTGGATTGTTGGTTACATGTGAGGAGGGACTGCCCAATAAACAAAGCTGGACTGGTCGCCGATCTGAAGATCGAATGAGGGCAAACATCAGAAAAAACTTACATTAGCATTAGCATTAGTAGAGGCATATGATGCAAGAAAGCAAGCTTATTCAGCATCAGCCAAAAAAAAAAAAAAAAAAAACCCTCTCCCATTTCACCCCTCCGTTCGTTCGAAATACCTGTCCAGTTGAGCTTTAAATTTGTTTAGGCTATCAACTTCAACAACAAGTGATGGAAGTCGGTTCCACCAACCAACCACCCGCTGGCCAAAGGCAAATTTCCGCACATCTATCCGACATCCGTCCTTCCTCAATTTGAATTTATGCCCTCTGAGGTGATTATTCTGAGAAAGATGAAGAATCCCATTGGCATTGAGCATGCTCAAACCATTCAAAGCCTTATACACCTCTATCAGATCACCTCGCCGGTGCCTAGTCTCCAGACTCTGTAATTTGCAAAACTTAAGCCTTTCTTCGTAAGAGCAACCCTCTGTTCCATTTACTAATCTTGTTGCCCTTCTCTGTACCCGTTCCAGCAGCTCTACATCCTTCTTGAAATGAGGCCTCCAGACCTGTATACAGTACTCAAGATGTGGCCTAACCATTGCCTTATACAAGAGAATAATCACCTCCTTATCCCTGCTAGAAAAATTCCTGTATATCATTGACAAGACACCATGAGCTACTCTTGCAGCTCGTCTGCACTGCTCAGAGAACTTCATATCTGCCTGCACAATTACCCCCAGGTCCTTTTCATTCTCCACCACTGTCAGTGTAGTACCGCAGAGTTGATACATTGCTCTGGGGTTGCTGTTACCCATATGTAGTACTTTACATTTGTCAATGTTAAACTTCATTTGCCACCTCTCAGCCCATCTGTTCAACCTTTCCAAATTACTAGTGAAAAGTATTCCACGGGCACTAGGGGTTGTCGTAAAAGCTGAAGGTTTCTGTACAAGTTATTAATTTTCCTATAAATAAAGATTATTTGTAGATATGCAAATAATCTTTATTTATAGGAAAGTCAATTTCCTGGCGCGCCTTGCAAAGTCAGAATTAATGGTAAACTTACACACACACACGTCTCTTTTCTATACAACTCCACAAATTGTTTCTTGGCTAAGGTTGCTGAAATAAAGATTGAGGAACTGTCATTATTTTGCCATTACGCCAAAGTTACTGCTCTTCCGCACCATTTGGATACTTCTGAAGGACTTGCATTCTTCTGATATCTTAATTCCAACTACAAGGATTACACAGTTCTGAAATAAACAAACCACTGATGGCAACAGTGCATAGTCGAATAAAATCTGCCCTTAAATATATGTTTTAGTTGTATTTCCGCGCTGCCCTAATGCTTGCTTATCTCAGTTTAAAGAGTTTTAGCTTTTCTTTTCCATTTTTATTTTGCGTATTTCCTCCCTTTTCCCTGCGATTATTAATATCAGCATTCCTTTGCAAACTTTGATTCTGCCAGAGACTTGGATAGGACGTGACTTTCTCCAGAATTTAGCTTTTCCTGTGATTGTTCGAATGACAGATACTCGTTAAAATATTCATTCTTTTACACCTCGGTTGCTCATTAGTCTGATTATTTAAAACTGCACTCCTATCCTTTTTACCAAGAAGCAAATTCACTTCCGAATGACTGGATCTACCTTTATACAATGAAACATTCCAAGCCATAGTTTAATTTCTGCGCCGAGTTTTTTTTTTTTTAATTAAAGACATTCTCAACATCCACAAATATATCATTTGGACGAAGGAGAACACTCACACTCTGAAACTCCTCTCTATGATGGAAAAGCTAATAACCAATCAAAAATTACGTTGCCGTTTTTGATTAGTTCGTTTTCTCTTTGAACAAGTTAGAGTACGCGACATTATTACAGTAACTGGGTAAAGTTATGTCGGGATGTTACCAAGCATCGCGTCATCATGTCAGGAATTATGGGAATTGAAAATGTAATTCGAAGGGACATTCTCACTATTGATCTGGAGTTTTTCATGCTGGCAATAATTCTGTTTCTTGACGAGCCTTAATGATTAAAAGCGAAAGTGGCCATACCGATGTCATACGTGCTTATAAAATGCAAATTCATCAAGAGAAGATATTTTATTCTAGCCCTATACTTATATATTTTCTTATAATATGTAAGATAAAACAAATATATAACTTAAAACCAAAAAGATTAGCTTTCTATTGGAAGAAGGTTGAGTAATAAGCTATAAGCAGTGCCTCACTAAGTTCTTTGTCACCTGGATTAAAATGAAATCTAAAACAGAAAAGCAAATATACTGGAGGCAGTATTATGTGTAAATAAATAATATTCTGTGGTATTTGGTCTACAACAGAAGAAACAGAATATCCATTTTTATGCTAGAAAGTATTCTTTGTAAATGCGAAGGTAGGTAAACAAAATAAAGCAATTGGAAATTAAAATAATGTTCATATTTTTGTTTCATGTTGACTTTTTACCACACACACTCCCGAAACTCTATATTAATAGTCAGTATTTGATGAGTTCTTAGGTTAATGGTGAAAGAAGAAAAACATTTATTACTGGAAATTTTTATATAAAGTAACATTTTAACCAAGTAGCTTTTTTTTTAATACATAGTTCTTACCCTTGTTTAATCAAGTTTTTTTCGACAAGTTGCTAATGACATGATCCCTGAACGTTTAGATTATGATTTTCTCAGAAAAGCCTTCAGAAACTGAAGCAAGTTTTTCTGGACAAAGAAGCCTCACCATCAACAATTGAATGTAATTTGTTTCCCAGTGAATAATTCCTAATATCTCGTATGATGGTGATTGGTCTCTTAGAAAGACTGCAGGAAGCTTACAAACTAGACGTTGTACTTTTCTTTTAGTGTTTGCTTTCAACCCTTGTGGCAACCCATAATTTACAATCGTCTCTGTTTCCGTATCAGTGGTTTTCAGAAATTTTCATTCTAACAGCGGTCTTCCTCTCACTGGATTCCATCTACAAGCAATCGATTACGTCGTCATGGCTAAAAGCGTTCGGTCGTGCTGAGTGGAAGTACGAGCAGGTCGATTAAGAATTTTTTTTTTTTCATAAAAAGAGGAACTCTGCCGATTGCTCCTGACAAACTGTGTTACGAGAACTTTCCATTTATTTGTTATATATATTTTTCTGGCTTTGCTAGTTCAGTGGTTTGTTGGCAGTTCAAAAAAACAAAAGATGCTGTGTCACTTAAACTTCCGTCTTATCTTCTTTGAAGTGTGGATTGTTTGTACACTTCTGGTAGAGCAGATAATCTCTTGAAAATTATTAATTTTTCAGAGTTAGTTACTAAGGCAACCAGAGTAGAGCGTATTGCTTGATTTTAATTATCCACTATTTTACTAAGGACAAAGAGTCGATCAAAATTTCCAGTGAGAAGATTCTATTGATAATTTTTAATCCTTAAAGAGGCTTCGTTTTTAAGGTAACAGAAATAGCACGTACTGCGAAAAATTAATTATCCCTTATATGGACAAAGAGTCAACAACAATTTACACTGAGAAGATTTTCATCTTTGTGGTGGATAGAACTTGTGATGATACTGCCACAAAATTAGTAGCGTGACTTTTTTGGACTACTACAGTACCCTTGCCCGTTCAGCACGGAATATACAGGAAGTTTTGGCCAAACGCTGTATCCTGTGGGTGCTTAACATTCTCCTGATATTATTCTATCTGACTCTTTCCACTTTTTACAAGTAAAGGAAATACTTGAAAGAATGCATGCTTTATTATGTGGAAACTGTAAAACAAAAATATGGAGTAGTCTTTTCAGATGGAGTAGCGATTCAAAAACTGGAAGACGCTTTTGAGTGTGAGTAGTTATATGGACGAAATAAACATCAAAGGATGCCACAACCTTGGGACAAGAGAATTACTGCAGGTGTTCTCACTCTGTCGATGAAAGTGGTAGCTAGTGGAAGACCATGAGAGAAATTGGAGAAACTAATCAGAAGAGTTATCTGATTTGCTGTCGATGGCGGTAGAATTTTGTTTTCATTGCTGAAAAGGAAATAGGGTATTGTTTTGAGATACCTTTCCCATTTAATTTTTATCATTGTTGTGTGTTTAATATTCAAGTCATTCCACTTCACGTACTTCAAATAATTCATTTTGTATAATGCTTATCTAAGTTAATTATTTCCTTGAGAATAAAAGTAAAGTGCGTTTTCTTAATTTAAGACTTATTCAAATTAATGTATTTCTTTGGGATTAAAATAAAACTATGCGAAACGTGACTTGCATATAGATTTGTATCCGGGTGAACTTGAACTTAACTCTTCCCCCATTTTTTGGGCTTGAGAAAAGTTTTGAGGGGATAGTGTTTAGGGTTAGGCGCCACCTGTGGTCTCCCACAACTGCGCCACAACTGTACTCTTGAGAAGTATGCAGGACTCTATAAATGCCAGAAATGTGTGTGGCATGTTGTATGTATATAGTATTGTGGGTTCTGTTGTTTCTCTGGCTTCTTGGCCGCAAGGTCCCTACGATGCCCACCACCACCACTGGAAGGTGAGCCAGGCTGTCTATCATACTCTTGCTAGCCTCTACTAGGTCGCTTGAGCTGCCTGGCAGAGGCGAGAAAAAAAATTCTTGAAGAGAGTTGCATTAGCAAGGGCATATGATTCAAGAAAGCAAGCTTATATAGCATCAGCCAAAAAACAAACAACACACACGTACACACACACACCCTTCTTATATCACCCATCCACTCGCTCCAAATGTTTGTCTAGTTCTGCCTTGAATCTATTTAAGCTATTAACCTCTACAACGACAGATGGAAGTTTGTTCCAGCAATCAACCACCCGCTGGCTAAAGGCAAACGCCCGCACATCTATCCTACAACTATCATTCCTCAATTTGAATTTATGCCCTCTCAGGCGATTATTCGGAGAAAGAGGAAGAATTCCATCAGAATTGAACATGCTCAAACCATTCAAGACTTTATACACCTCAAGCACAGGGAATAAGAGACGACGACGTGAGACTGTGGGGTGAAAGAAAGGTGGACTAATAGTGAAGACAGTCCACCACGGATTTAGGCGAAGTAGGGATAGAATTAAAAGTCCCAGGAGCAGGTGCCCCTGTGCTAACGCCATTGGCCATGTGCTTTGTGTTGAACCCGCACCCTAAAGTGGGTGCCAGCATGTATCCTACACATAAAGAGTTTGCAGTATAGTTTCCGGAGCACAAATTTAAATTTATCCTACCCACGAAGGGGATAGCAGGGCGTGGAGAGTATTCTGGACCATCTACCATCACCAGCAGTTAGCTTGGCACACCTTGTGGTGAAGACAGTCTGGGCAAATTGAGTGAATGCAATATATGTATCCTCGTTATTTAGTAGATCTTGCTCCTTATTGAGGGAAGCTCCTCGGATTACTGTAAACAGTTGTAATCGGTGGTTTTCATAGGAGGGGCACTCATGGCAGAAGGGATGTGATTCGATACCCATAGAGTTAAGTTTTTGCTGGAATGATCCATGTCCTGTTAATAAAAAGGTTGCTTGCAAACCAGGTGAATACCAAGGAGGAAGCTCTAGCCTAGATGTGGGAACAATATTCCAAAGTAGGGAAGCGCTGGGATTTGTTTTTTTTTTTTTTTTTTTTATTTGGTAGTTGTTGGCGCATCGGCTTCTGTGGCCATATTGCACCTCCCAAGGTTTTTGCAGTACTTTGATCCAAGCCCGAGGCGAGAATCGAACCCGCGACCTTTGGGTTGCCGGGCAGGTAATTCACCCACTCGGCTAGCCCGGTCGGCGCTGGGATTTGTACAGATTGAGTAGTTAGTTGTTTAGAACAAAAGTAAGGCCGAGATCGAAAAATGAAATATTTTTTTTATCCAGAGGAAGTAACATTTGTGATGGAATTATGCCAAGAAAGGTTGAGTCAGGTAATCCCTCCCTAATACAAATGTGCTCTCGTCTAGAAATCTGAATATCATCGAAGGTGAGCATTGGAGTAGAAGATTCCTTTTTGTGGGATGCACAATAGGACTGAGTTTAGAAGGTTTTAAATTAACTAAGTGATCTTTGTCCCATTGGATAATTACCTAAATATCAACATTTAAGGAGTTGGTAGTGGATATTCGAGAAGTTGAAGCTGTTTCTGCAGTGCAAAGTTTCTCAAACTGGAAGGCGGAATGCAATATGCTATCATCAAAAAAACTATGGATAGGATTTATAGTCAGTGGAAGAAGGTCATTAATATACAAAAGGAAAAGCGTGGGACAAAGAACCGAACCTCAGGGAACAGCAGCATTACAGGAGAAGTTAGAAGACAGAGGGCGACCTGCGATCACCAGCAGAGAGTGGTCAGAGAGAAAACAGGATAACCTTTTGAAAAAGAAAAAAAGAAAAAAAAATGGGCAATCAATAAGATAGAAACTTGTTTAGAAGTCCTTTTAGTGAAACACTATCAAAAGCCATACAAATATAAAGAGTAACTGCTTGAGTTTTTACCAAACTTCGAATTTATCCATATATGGGTAACATAAACCAATGGATCGACACTGACGGAATCTATTTTGACAATCATTCATCAGATGGAAGGTTTCGAGATAGTTTAGGAGTTGGCAGTTAATGGAGTTCTCCATTACTTCGGATGTAGATGTAAATGAGATAAGGTGATAATGGATGGGGAGAATTTGTCAACCTTTTTCGGAACCGACCGGATATGAGTAAACTTTCAAGCAAAAGGCAAAAGACCAGTGGAATAAGAAAGTGAAACAATCGTTGTAACAAAGAGTAAGCCGAGAATCATAGGTTTTGAGAACAAGTGTAGAAATGCCATCAAAACATGGAGCTTTCTTGGAATCAAATTTTCCAGAATTCTTCTGACATTCATCTGCTGGAACACCACAAGAAACAATCAGTGGAATGTACTGGGTATGACAGGAGGCAGATTACCAAGATCATCAACACAAGACTTAGAAGAAAAGTAAGATGCTAGCACGTCAGCTTTATCTTTAGCTGAGGCGGCAATAGAACCATCGGATTTAAACAGAGGTGGGAGTAGAGATGGGTAGGAGTTCTGGCCAATATCTTTAGCAAGAGAGAGAGAGAGAGAGAGAGAGAGAGAGAGAGAGAGAGAGAGAGAGAGAGAGAGAGAGAGCAAAATGCTCAACTACAATTTGGACAAGAAACAAGTTTTCTACTCTTAGCTTGTTCAAAATAGAGTTTGGATTGATTAATAACTGCTTTATAATTGTTGAGAGATTTAGGCAGATAACGAACCTGGAGATTTGGACAAAGAATGAGATTTTAAGGTGGAATGTGGAATAAAGGATTTCATTCCTATCAGAAGAATTTCTCAGACCTAATCTGAGGAAACATTGGCAACACGAGATTTGAACTAGTAATTCAGCCAAGAAAAAAATAATAAAAATCACGCAGATCATCATATTTCCATTACAATGTGAAAAACACGGGGCTAGGAATGGCCATAAAAGAGAGGCTTCATTGGAGAACAGTATGTTTCAGAGATGTGATATGAGATATCTATAGGAAGTTAAAAGGCTCTAAGTGGAGTTGGAAGAAGGCTAAAGGCAACAGATGAATTTGACAGAATGGGGTAAAGAGAATTTAAGCCAGAGGAAATCAACAAGAGGAGATTCCAAACAAGGATGTCTTTGACCTCTTGGCTATTTTTTTTTCTTTTAGCTGATTGAAGTTTTTGTCATCTTACTACAACCTTCCACCTTTAGAACCATAGTATCCGTTGGCCGATTCGCTCTTATTCCATCTGTAGTTTTGATATTGTTTAACCTGGCACTGATTTCTGTAACTTTAACTGAAATGAATTGAAATTTTTAACGTTTTCCCCAGTAGTAAGTTTAACTATATATTACCTGTATGGTACTATTACTTATTAAATTATTTAAAATGTAGCTTTTCTGCATTTAGAATCTTAAAACGTAACGTAAACTTCTGGCCTTTCCAAAAAGAAAAATCACATTATGCTATTTGTCAATGGTTGTCTGTTGATTCAGTTTTCCTGTTAGGAAAAAACTGCTATATTAAATGAAAAGTTACAAATATGGATCATTGTTTGCATGTAAAACCTAACAAGCATTCTGAAGCTTTCGAGTTGATCAATATCTGGAACTAAGAAAAACATAAACCGAGATAAGCTATTAGCAAATCGTAGTCATATTCCTGGAAACAGTATTCGAAACTGTACCAAAATTTACACGATATTATAAAATATCGATAACACCAGAATGGCCTGAGATCATATCTTTGTGTTTCAAAAAATCTATAAGTAATACACACAGTATTATTTTGTTTTGATACAGTTTCAAATTTTGCTTGCAGAAATACTTATACGACTTGCTATTAGCTATGATATTTGTACAGTACATTGCTTTTAAATATCATCTGATTATGTTTTTCTACAGTTTCTTGTGTCTCGCAGTAGCAGGGGTACTCATGATGACTGTCGACTGTCATAGCCTGTACAAAGCTAATGTCCGGAGCATAGTCCATGTGAATGTTGGTTTTGCTATTTCTGAGTTGTACTAGGTGGTTAGCTAGGCCATTGTGCTGCATTGCTACTATGTTTCTAAACGAGGCACACAATGCTCGCGTTGAACTTTGATCACACATGACTGTCCCTCGTGTGACCTTTAGCGAATTTTGCTAGTTTTTTAACTGCGGTTGAGGCAGTCACTGTAGAATCGTGAGACCACAGAACTGAAGCCACCTAACCATGTTGGCTGTTGCCGAGATACTGGCAACTGCACGCCTTCCTCCAACAACCATTTCGCGTCGCATTTAGAAAAATCTCGGAGACACTCAAAAATTGATTATAACGTGTACGCACTACAATCTTATGTCAGCCGTTCCCGACTTTAGGCCTTCACCAGTGTCACAGACCAGTCCATTCCTATACAAAGGGTGTTGCTAATGCAAAGCTACCTCAGTGTACGTTACAGCTCAAAGAAATATAACTTGGATGAGCATTAACAAAATGAATCCTTTGATATATGAAAAAGAAATTAATTTGGATTAAATACAATATGTAAATAAAGATGATATTAAAAATCTCTCAAAATAAGACCCTTTTCGACAATGATTAAAAAAAAACGCCATTTACTGACAGTGCAAATTAGTTGATACACTTGGTGGTTTCTCCACCATCTCTTTCATTTCCTTCCATTGATACACCTGAATGTGAATGCTAATTAGGTAACACAATTAAATGCTTCCCTTATCATCAGATTGGGAACACCCAGTGCAATCATTTTGTCCTGAGGCAGCGGCATTCTTTGATGTTTATCTTGCCAATGTAACTACTTTGTGCGTTTGTCTAGAGACAAAAATTTGAAGGTAAAGTTTCAAACCCTGTATAGAAATGTTTTCTTTCCTTCAGTATTGGCGACGATACTTTTTTGTATTGATTTATTAAAGACAAGGCCGAAACCTGTTTTGAAGCAGCTTTGTTTAATTCAGCTAATTATCGACTTTGCATGCATTAGTACAATTGAACAAGTCTATTGTTAACTCAGGTTTGTTTTCAAACGCTGCTATTCATTTTCCATTAACGAAGAAACTGCAGAACCATGGTCAATTAGACTTCCTGTTTGGCTCGGTGATACGACTGATGTTTAACAATTGTACAGACTTCCAGAGAAACTTTGATGTTTGCAGGCAATCAGGATTTGTATAATGCTTTTAAACAGAACTTTTGTGGTGCAAATAAAAATATTACCAACATTTATTTATCTGCTCAAAGTATATTTTGATTATATGCTTTTATGAAACTTACCTTTATCCCGTAATTTGACTCCTCATAGACTATTGATATGTAGGTCCAGTTAAAGAGCTTTATAATTTCCACCATGGCATGCGCTTGATTATTATCAGCAGGCACTGTTCTCAAGAAATATTCGAATCGTTGCTTATTACTCAATTCAGGACTGGTAGAGAAGAAACTAATCTAGAGAATACAAATTACATTCACTCAGAGTTATAATTAAAACAAATAAATTGAGCAAAAAAGCTAACTTATAATCTCAAATGTAAACAATATATCCGAAAGCCAGGTCATATTTGGAGCCTTCAGGCAAACATTTTAGGGTGATACAAGACCCTTTGGATTTCACCAAAGGGTTTTGTATTACTCTAAATTGTTTGCATCAGTTCATTGTTTGTAACTATACTTTTAACAATTTTTACCATTTGGTTTCTCAATTACTCAATGAATGACAGAATGATATTATGGCATTCACTGAGTACCATGGTATATTATGATAGTGTCAGAGTTCATTGAGTATGAACTCAGACCAAACAATATTCTATATTGTTTGGTCTGAGTTCGATCCGTTTTGGAACTGCAACATCTTTTAAGGTGAAAAAGTTACTGGGGCAGTTTTTTCACATTATTGAGGAGTTCTTTGATCTCTGGCAGTGGTTGCATGGTTTATTCCCCGAAACTCAATTTTGGCATCCTGTGAAACAGACAAAACAAGCATAAAATATGTATAATTTATAACACAATATGCTGACGCCACATACTGGAATAAGCTGTCTCTGTGTTTATTCCAAAAAAGACACCAGACATCCATTTTTTCAGGAAAACGGGTTTGTAGCAATTGTAGGTTACGTGCAATCCAGTTTTGTGGTTATTTTAGAATAACTGGAGCCGGCTGGAAGTATTCATATATTGTTAAAAACTTTATTTAACAGCTTTTAAAAGAAGAAGTAATTAACTATTTCTTCATTAAGCCCCATGAGTCAAATTATCTGCTTTTCTTAAAGCAATATTAGAGCTTCGTCTCGCCTCAGGAAGCTGTACAAAGAATTCTTCAGAGCTTCATTACAATATTAGATTCATATTCTTTGTCCCATGTAAGGAAATCAAAGAACGAGCTTACTTCCTTATCACTCCAAATCCTACTAGCTGAAAACGAATTATTCTTCCCTTTAGTGGCCCTTCTAAACTTTTACTTAGTATCCCAACAAAGTTTCCATTCTGGAGTTTTGTTACCTTTTCATCCGATCTCTTGACGTTCTGTAGGGATGAATCTTGATCTCTTTTATAGTCTTCCAATATCACCTTGATATTTACGGATTTTCCCATCCTGAAATCAAAAAACGAAAAATACAGGTCTATGTGACCATAACTAAGACAGTTATTTTAACTGGCATTGGTTTGCCAATATCAATTTTTCTGTGGAGTTGAAAAAAGGAATGGAATATGTTATTATTGAATGAAGATCAAGCGGAGGAATATCCTGAAATGCTATTTTTTGCTCAGCACTCTCCTTCCTCTTGAACAACACGTGGCATACCAAAAGTATATCCTTACCGTTGGTAGGCGCAATATGGCCCTAGTAGCCCTTGCGCCAGAAATACCAATACCATTACATCTCAGCTGAAAATTCATGAAATGTTGAGTTCACCTAACATTAATTGTTTAAAATAACCCATGCTTATGTTGTAGAGTGGATGTTCGAAGGTACGCACATTGGCTGTTCAAATCGGAGTTTCTTTACCAAATAATGTAAAGATTTATTTTACAATGTTTTTTTTTTTTCATTTTCATTACAGTATTGTGATGATTTGAATTTGTTGTAAAGTTGTGAATTATCTGTATAACATTTCTGCAGTTTTGTAAAATATTGACCCGTTTTTTTACGAGGCCAAAAGCTGATAGTTACTAGCAAAGATATTTTTAATTTTAGAAATTAAAAATAGTATAAATTACAAAATGTGTAATCGAATTCGACATGCGCATATTGCATGTCTAATATTAAGACAGGAAAAATAATACTCAGAAAATTAATCTAAATGAAAACTCTAAAAGAACAATTATCAGAGCACTGGGGGTTCTTTCAACTAATAGTTTTTAAAGCTTTGAAATAAAGTTCGTAATACTAAAGCAGAACAGCCAGAAAAGTTTTATAGAAAAACGCTAACAGTGTCATCAATCTACACTAAACAAGTCTTAATTAACTAGGTGTTGAAAGAGAGCAAAAAAGAAAGGTGCCAAAGTCTTTCTAAAGGTTTTTTTATAAAACTTATCGACATGTTTGTTTTTTCCGAAGGTGAATTTTGTATCTTAAATGTTAGGTTGCAGCCAGGCGTTTAATTCCTGTCTTTTTTTTGGGGAGTGTCAATAAGATGAGCTTTTAATATGTTAATTTGAGACTCATTTTAATGCATGAGGACATTCTCTAGGTTTAGAGGTAATTACTCACCTAAACTTTGATGGCTTGTATGTTCATCCCGATATTTTTTACTGTTATCATTAGTTCGAAGAGGAATAATCCTGCAAGAATTAAATTTAAAAGGAAAGATTTAGGTAATGTGCGCATTATTTTACAGAAAATAACATTTATTTTCTGTCAAATAACGTAACTCTGGGGTTAGAACCTCCAATACACTAAAGGGACTTAGAGGGGAACAGACATTCTGTGTGTTATCAGATATTCAGTCTAAAACACTGATGGATCCCCTATATTTCTATCTCAGAAGATTTAGGGGAGTCCGGTTGGCCTGCCTCCCTAAAATCCATCAACTCATGCACACCTCGATAGTAAGCCCTGTTACGTCACTTAGGTGACAACGAACGTGTAGAGTGGTTCTCTTCAAGACGCCTGGTCAGCGTGAAGAGAAAAAGACCAAACCCTCCAGAACATGACAGCACAACGAAACAAATGGCCCTCAGTCCCCGCGGCTTTCACTTCCCCTCTTACGGCAGGCAGCGAGAGGATCAAAGTGGAAGCAGAGGGTGCTAAGAATCTCTGGGTACGACCAGGCTGCCATGCACGGAAACTGAACTTGGCCTGTTACAACGTAAGATGCTCATCAGTAAAGACAGTATATTAGAGCTGGAAAAGGAATTAGAAATGAATTGGAATATCATCGGTTTGGCTGAAACAAGAAGAAGAAATGAATCACTTATAGGTTTATCAAGTGGAAATCTGCTGTACACCAATGGAAACAGTGAAAGAAGCGGCGAAGGTGGAGTTGGCTTTCTGGTCCATAAAGATATAAAAAACAACATTTTGGAATTCAACAGTACATCACCAAGGGTGTCAAGATTACTACTCAGGATTTCTAAGAGGTACAAGCTAAATGTTATAATGATTTATGCACCAACATCGAGCCATGATGATGAAGAGATTGAAGAAATGTACACCGAAATTGAGAGTCTTCTAGATGAGCAGAAAACCCACTACACTATCATTATGAGGGACTTCAATGCTAAGGTTGGAAAGAGACAAAACAGCACAGAAAGGGGAACTATAGGAAAGTTTGTAATCGATGAAAGGGGTTAAAGACTTGTGGAATTTGTAGAATCTCGAGGATTGTCAGTAATGAACAGTTTTTTTCAAGAAAATGGTGAACAGAAAGTGGACATGGAAGAGCACAAATGGATTAACAACTAATGAAATCGACTTCATTCTCACTAACAGAAGATATATCGTGAATGATGTTACCGTCCTCAACAAGGTAAATGTTGGAAGTGATCACAGAATGGTAAGGTGCACACTTGATATAGACGTAAGAAAAGAAAGAAAAAAAAGCTGACTCGAGTAAATAATACGAAGGTCTTTGAGATAACAGAAGAGGAGAAAAAGCAGTATGTACTGGAACTTAAGAACAAGTTTGAGCTTCTGCAGACGGCTCAGGACAAGATATCGAGGAGGAATATTACAACTTTCTGAAAGTGATAAAGCCCAAGAAACCTATTGGTAAAAAGAAATCCAAAGAAGAAAAAATTAATCAAGAAACACTTGTCATGATGAACCGATGACGACAAATTAAGAGCAAGATAAACACTGACAAGGAGAAAATTGAGTATACTGAGTTATGCAAAGCCATTAGAAAGAGACTCAGAGAGGACATAAGAAGATTTAACACAAGAAAAGTAGAACAAGCATTAAGGGAAAACAAAGGACTTTAATCAGCAGCCATGAGCAGTAATACAGAAAGACAAATGATAATGAAACTGAAGAATAGCGATGGTGTACTTATAAATAGCAGAGAAGGCATAATTCAAATAGCAGAAGACTACTATAGAGAATTATACAAGGAGCGAGGAAATGATGCCATTAGTGGGGAAGATGGATCACAAATTAGTAACACATACGACATACCCGATATCCTTCCTGATGAGGTAGAACATGCGATGAAGAAAATGAAGAATCAGAAAGCCACTGAGGAAGATGAAGTTACTGTAGAGTTGCTAAACTTGGGAGGAAGAGACGTGGCACAAAAATTGGCAAGACTCTTCACAAAATGCATTAGAAGAGGTGTGATGCCTAAGGAGTGGATTAATGCAACCATAGTTTTGCTGCATAAGAAAGGAGATAAATCAGAAATTGGAAATTATAGACCAATTTAGCTTGTTATCTCACATCTACAAGTTGTTCACAAGAGTCATTACTAACAGATTAGAAAGATTACTTGATGAGAATCAACCGAAAGAGCAAGCTGGCTTTAGGACAGGATTCTCAACTATGGATCACCTTCACGTAATATCACAGCTAATGGAGAAAGTAAATGAATATAAAACACCATTATGCCTGGCATTTGTGGGTTATGAAAAGGCATTTGACTCCATACAGCATAAGGCAAAGGCGCTTCCGTAGCCAGGTGGGCAGGAGCGGCAGTGCGTAGCACATGCTTCTTGATTAGACCGGGGTTCGAGCCCTTGACCACCAAATACGGAGGATGCGGAAAGGTCAGGGAATGACCACCGCATATCCCCGGAGCAATATGGCCTTAGTTGCTAATGCTCCTAAAAACCAAATAACAAACAAACAAACAAACAGCATAAGGCAATGTTTCGGGCACTGGAAAGACAAGGCATAGATACCGCATAGATTATGATTTTGAAGAAAATATATGAGAATTCTACCTCCTTTATTAGACTAGACAAAGACAGTAGCAAATTTAAAATTGAGAAAGGAGTTCGACAAGGAGACACAATATCTCCAAAGTTGTTTACTGCTGCCCTTTCAGAAGATTAGACTGGTCGCAGAAAGGAGACAATGTGAATGGAGAGAACCTAAACCATTTACGATTTGCAGTTGACATTGTGGTCAAAAGTCATGATCTCAAAGAATTAGAGGAAACTCTTAATCAGTTATGCAGAGTTAGTAAGGATTTTAGACTAAAGAATATGGAATACAAAACTGAATATGGCTAAAACAAAAGTAATGATGAACAAGTATGCTATAGAAAGTAATATAATGATTGAAGGAGTAGTAATTGAAAAGGTGGAGTCATATACTTATCTGGGACAAGTCATCAGCTGTAATAATGATTAATGGCTGGAAGTCAAGAGAAGAATAAATTTTGGATGTATAGCATTCAGGAAATATAGTCACATACTGAGGAGCAATGTCCCAATTTGTCTGAAACGTAAAATAATGAACCAATGTATACTACCCACCATGACTTACGGAAGTGAAACTTGGGTACTCACTAAAAGAATGGAAGAGAAGCTGAGAATGACATAGCAACGAATGGAACGAATTATATTGGGAATCAGACCGTTAGATAAGAAGAGAAACACATGGATCAGGCAGCAAACTCAAGTAAAGGACATTCTTATCAAAACTAAAGAACTAAAATGGTCTTGGGCAGGACACATATCTCGAAGACATGATGACAGATGGACTAAGAAAATAACAGAATGGTACCCAAGAGGAGTTAGAAGAAAACCTGGAAGACAACGACGGAGATGGACAGTCCAAATTCATGAGTTTGTGGGTAGTAAATGGATGGCCGTTGCACAAAACAGAAGGAACTGGAAAGTTGTTGGATAGGCCTTCATCCTGTAGTGGATTAATAATGGCTCGTGATGATGATACACTACTCAAGACGTTTTTACCAAAACTCCGTCACTTGTTGTTTCCCAGATGAACAGTTATGAGGTAGGATTCTTGTATCGAAAAGAAATTGGTAGAAAGAATGTTCTGAATAAGTCAGCAACTTTGAAAAGGCATTTTTTTATAAAAAAATGAAATTTTCTGTTTAGTGAAGTTCCTATTAATAATGTAGCGAAATGAAACAATAAGATACCATAAATATAAAAAATGCTGCTAACTGCGATATATGGCACAACTGCTGCCTGAAACCACGAGAAGAAACCCACTACCACGCAATAACGTAATGGGTGAGTATAGCTATCCACTAAGGAAGAAAAAAAAGTTTCGGGGAGACGCAGTGATCACGAGGTACTGGTCCTATGAAAATTCCGAATTTAAAGGCAGTTGTGTAGAACACAGTGCCCTCGTCTTGCTTGCTGAAATTTGAACCATGGCACCTTCTTTTAGGTTTGACACAAACCTTGGAAACTCGATGCAAAAAGAGCGAATAAGTTAGTATTAGTTCAACGTTATTCAAGGAAACAAACCTTATACAGAGTCAGCCTTAATCCTGCTGGTGGCCTTCTGTTTAATTTAAAAAGATAACGGTATTTATGTCTAATTTGAATATAAGCCAAGACTTTTTGAAGAATATTCGGTCGGATTTCTTTGAGAGTAGGTTGAGCCATACGGTGGATAAACGAAATAATGGAAATTTTTTTTGATTTTGCCGATTTTTTTTTAATTGAAATCTTTTTGCACTAAGACCATTCAGTCATTAGAAAATTGCAAAAGAATTGTCACAAAATTCTTGCGTTGCACCTGAAAACTTTATTTATGCAAATGAAAAAAAAAAGAGACATACTTCTCAGCTAGATTCAGGAAAGAAAGACACAACTATTGGAAAAATACAAAAAGATTCAGAGCATACTGTAAAGCCAGTCGGACTTTTTTTAGATCTGTTACTGTTTTAACTTTGTTTTGAGTTTTTATTGTGCCATGTCAGCGTGTCTATTTTTTATCCGGAGTAATTCACAAAGTTACATTAAAAGATAGTTCGCAAGTTACAAAAGATTTCGGACCATGTCTCAAGCAAACATTTCTTTTCAATTTTCAAAACGTTCTGGCTTTGTCTCAAATGTCTTAAGCAAACATTTCTTTAAGCAGCAGAACAAGGATTTTTCAAAACTTTCAGGCTTTTTTCAAAAAAGTTAGGATATTTCAAGTTTAGGCTTAAAAATAATGTTATACTACTGTAATTGTAAAAATAATTCTTTACATTTGTATTTAAGAAACAGTCACAAGACAAATAGATATTTTAATAATAAATCCAATCTATAATGGTGAAGGCCTGTCCTCATTTGGACAGTTTGACTGATTTATGTTCAGCTACTCACCAGCTAAAGTGTAAGTGATACAGATAAAAGAAGTCGTTCATCACTAGATCTGCTTTTCGGAAAAGGATTTCTCGCTTTTCTGCAATCACAAAACTCCGAGTATAAATAACGATAAAATTTTATTCGTGGCAGTGCTGAGTGACGTGACTTCAGTAATGGCCGTTGAAATCATGCAAGCCATAAATAATAACTGATAGGTCTACCGCAGAAAATATCCCCTTCTAAAACTCGAAACGATGAAGGAAGACGCATGGAAAATCGCAGAGATTTGCGAACAGACAGGCGATGGAAATACAGAATCTTCCTCACAATATGAATAATGAACACATTGCTATCTACCAGGTGTCTTCGGACCACGGAAGTCCCATGAAGATAAAGAAATGGGGAAAGCTCAACAGAGGGAAAAAAGAATAAAATGGGAGACAGAGGATAAGATTGATAGTGAGAAATATACACAGACTCCTATAGATCGACAAAAAGGTATGAATAATGTAGACAGAAACAGAGAAAGGAAAATAGTCCTTATTCTCTTTGTAATTGTGTTTGCGTGAAACTCGAGAAAGCATTCGCGAGGCCGGCCTCCTGTTAGAAAAATATCTGCCAAACTTAATATATTTTGTTATCCATTATAACAAAACTGAGGAAAGTTATTAATAAATCCTATCCGGATATACATTGAAAGGAGAGAATTCATGGGATACTTGGTTCCTGGGCAACGCGACGCTGTAAACCCCTCTCGGCAGTGGACGAACTCACCGCTTGGCAGGTAAATAGGTACACTGCATTCACATAGACGGTAATTCGATGTCAGTATGGATAAACGTAGTCAGTTAACCGACTTTGAAAGAGGGATGATAGTGGGTGTCCGCCGCATGGGTCACTCTGTCGCGGAAGTAGTACAGAAATTGCACTATCACCTTTCGACAATATCAAGAGTGTTTCGGAAATACGCGATTTCTGGAATAACATCTCATCGTGGATAGCGTTGTGAGCGGAGAAAAGTGGTGGATGAACGTGGCCGTCGACGTTTGTCTCGCATTGTTTTAGCCAACCAGAGAGCGACAGTGGCGCAAATTACCGCCGACGTCAACGAAGGAGGCGCCAGAAACGTCTCCATCAAGACCATCAGGCGATCTTTAGCCGCAATAGGTTATGGGAGCCGCCGACCCACCAGAGTCCCATTGCTAACACCACGACACAGGACTCTACGCCTCAAGTGGACCAAAGTACATCGGCACTGGACCTTGGATGATTGGAGACCGGTCTCCTGGTCCGATGAGTCCCGTTTCCAGTTATTTAGAGCGGACGGGACAGTTCGTATCTGGCGGAAACCGCAGGAAGCTATGCATCCGGCACGTCAACAAGGAACTGTTCAGGCAGGTGGACCGCCGGTAATGGTCTGTGGCGTGTTCAATTGGCATGTGTTAGGACCTCTGGTAAATTAGACGCATCTCTGAACAGTCCAGGTTACGTGTCCGTCCTTGCAGACCATCTGCATCCCTTCATGGTCATCGTGCACCCACAGAGCAATTGACTCTTCTAGCAGGACAATGCGCCTCTCCACAGAGCCATGGTGACTAGAACATCCTTCGAAGAGCATTCCACAGATTTTACCACATGGAATGGTCTCCCCGTTCACCGGACATGAACCCGGTGGAGTATCTTTGGGATGCCGTGGAAGGTTCCGTTCGACCTTCCACCCAGGAATCCGACGGAATTATGGACAGCGGTGCAGCAAGCATGAATGAAAATACCTGTGAAATGCTTTCCTGAACGAGTGGACTGAATGCCTCGCTGTGTGAATGCCCTTATCCTTTTAGATGATTTAATGCAGTGGGCCGAATTGAACAAATTGAAGATCTCTGCAAGTAAGACCTGCTTTGTTTTTTAAGAAACAATTTGATTACGGCAGACCTCCAAGAGTTCTTTTAGGTGGAGTTCAGATTCCTTATGTGGTTAAAACTAAGTATTTGGGATTAATCATAGATGACAAAATTTCCTTTTTGCCACATGTTTCACACTTGAATGTAAAAGTAAGACACTGTACAGCCTTCATTTCTCGTAAGGAGTGGGTATTGAATAAGAGGCTGTTGTCATTGTATTATAAGACTATTTTTGTCCAGTTAGTGGCATATGCGGCTGTTGCTTGGTTTTCTGTGGTAACTAAAACTAGGATTCGATCGAAACTTTTATCACTTCAGCGCTCTATGTTATTAACTTAACTGAAAGTACCTAAAACAGCGTCTACAAATGCCCGATAGGTAAATGCTGGTACCATGCCACTGGACTTATTTATTGTCTACAGAGGTTTTTTGTACAAATTGAAAAAGGGTATGTCGTTAACGTTTTTGTATATCACAATCGATTTGGAGAATAATATTAAAGAAGAAAAACAACGAATATGGAATAAATTAATGGATTTATGGCATTTCTTTTTCCAGTTGGGAAAGTGGTGATGTTGGAGCTGTGACGAGGAAATATATTCCCCAGGTGAACTATGCATTGTCGAAAACCGTGGCATCTTGGTTTGCGCCTTCTGTGTATACTTCTTTTTTGTTAACAGGACATGGCTCACTTAGGGCCAAATTATATGAAAAAGGATTGCGATAGACCTTCCTGTACATACGGCGAACAGGAGACTTTAATGCATGTAATTTTTTTTATGTCGGGAGAGTATGAAGACCAAAGGCAGACTTTGATGGCACGTATTCCTGGCTTATCGTGTGATGCAGTACATTTACTTATTGCAAATCATGACTCTTTTAATTCATTTCAGGAGTTTTCGGCTGCTGTTTTGAAGAACTGTTCTTAGAGCCTTTCTTTGAGGGGCAAACCTGGTGACTGGAGTTTCTTGTTGTATCCGATTCCTTGTGTCGGTTCTGTGATTTTGGAGAACATTGCGTTCAACTATCGTTTTCTATCTCTGGCTAGCAGCTGGAGTGCTGGACCTGATTCATGGTGTTGGGTCTGGTGCTCTCGTTAGTTGTCTTTTGTGCTGCGATCATGAATACTTCCTTCTGGATTCTGGGGTGCTGGACTTGATTCATTGCGTCGGGTCTGGTGCTTTAATGGTTATATTTTCCATGGCGGTTAGTTGGGCAGTATCTTTATTGTGTTTTGAGGTTCCAGTGCATGTGGAACAGCAAATGAGGAGATTATCAGTCGAACTTTGATTTTTGAAGTTTATAGTTGTGCCATCCAGAGTATTGATTATTAGTGTTTTTTTTTTTTTCCTGCTGGCTCCTTGGTATGGGCAACCCGGGGTGAGGAATTGCTGTCACTCACTGGTATAACACATGTATATACTTTTATGTACATAATCTTGAGACTGTATTTTGTGTGTAATTAATAAATGAATGAAAAAAAATGCTCTTATCCGGGCGAAAGGCCGGTTACTAGGTGGGTATCCCATGATTTTCGTTCACTCAGTTTAGAGTATGGAATCGATTTGGGACATTAAAATGAAAACATGAAATATAAAAAAAAAAAACAAAAAAAAAGCACGAGGAGTCAATAAGTCTGTTGCGGAGCAAATCAATTACCCGAAAAAACTGATTATCAGAACTGTTCAACCCCCAGTTAGTTTTGTTAACCAATTATTTTCGAAAGAATTCATTTCACATGCCTATATAGCTTGCAGGAATTTTCCGGATAACGGGAACATTGCTTTTCTCAGTGATCCGATATTATAACAGTCTCTAAAGAAGAGTTTGGTTGGTTAATTAGTGAGGGGTTTCTCTTTTTCGAGAAGTTATATGTAACTACATGTAAAGAAGTTTTTCTTAGGATAAGAATACTTATCTCGTTTCAGAAGTAAACAAATTATTAGTTTCTATCCACAGAATATTTTGCAAAATTCATCGTTGGTACTAAAGTTAAGTAATTTACTCTTACTAAAAGACCAGAAAATTTTCTTAATTTATAACCCTTGGAATATAACATGAAAAATTCCTTTTCTAAATGTTCAAAATTAAACATTCCAATACTGAATAATTCACGACGAAGTGTCTTCTTAAGCCACTCATGTTTTCACGTATCTGATAATAGACGTATTTTTACTTTTTTTTGGACATATTTTATTTACACGAAAACATCATTATGGGGGATATTAAAAGTTTAACTAAATGTTTTTCACGACACAAATGTTTTTAACATAACAACAACAGGCATCCCAGAGAAAACCTACAAGGAACTTCAGAAAGTTGCGATCCTGAAGGCCTGGAGGATGGTCAGAGAGTTCCGTAATAGTAATAGCGAACATAATAACCAACCCGTGCACCTTGTATCGTCGCGAGGATGGAAAATACCCATAAGGAGAAGAAAGAACATAACAGTAATAATAAATCTGATTTTCCGGGAGAAGAAAGTAGCCTTGTACAAGACTGATGAACTCAGTTGATTTGTGAAAAGCCCATAAAAATTCTTTCTATTCGGATGGGAAGTATTTCTTAACTTCCACCTGTGACAGAATCCAACGCTGCGCTTTCTGGCACATGAGAAGCTGTACTTACACTCTTTACCATTGATATCCGGATATTAAAATTCTAATACTATGTACTTCATGCATTATTGGAATTTTAATGCTCCGTTGATAATTGCTGACGTCGTATCCAAGCAGCACGTGTCAGATGCAACTCAAAATATGCTCGTAGGCCTTCGAGGAAATAGTAATAGGATTGTGAATGCAAAATCCTGCTGGAGTTAACAGGATTCCAGCGCTGTATAATAATAGCGTTCCATATAAGTAATCAGTCTGACGTGATATTTTAATAGCACTGAAGATCCCTAGGTCGACGATTGGGATGCACTCTGCAAAATAGAAGCGGACTAATTCTGACACTGTCACGAAATGACTCGAGAAAAACCTCCACAGCTGTCAGAACATGGTAGGAGACACCTGCAAAGAATAATCCGTTCGGAATGCAGGCCGATGCTGTCATAGCACACACTGCCCCACAGTGGGACGATTGGGACATATGGTGCGAAGAATGCTGCATGATATGGGTTACCACAGTCATGTAACCGTCCACAAACCACAAATCCTGACTAATGCCAGGCGCAGTTTCGCTTGGTATAAGTCCCCCATTCTTGGATCATAAATGATGAAAAGCTGTGCATTGGAGTAAAGTCTACAGTCATGCCTGCGTGTGGAGAATGCCGGGAGAAGGCTTCCTGCCAAAAATATATGAAGATATTTACAGGAAACTAGCGGGGAGTGGTTTATGGAGACTAGAGGTTGTCAGCATATTTTGTTAGTTTTTCAGTAAATAAATTTTATTTGTAGATATGCAGACGTCCGGATATTAATCATAGGGCAGTTTATATGACTTAACTACAGTTGACTTCATTAAGCCTGTATCAAAACAGTGGTCTCATTCTGATTATTCGCAGAAAAAGATCCGGGTTCGAATCACGTCCAATGATTAGAAAAATTTCTTAAAAGCCTATTCATTGACTTTGGGCTAAAATTTTGCAGATCTCAAATAGAAACTCCGGTTTCTACCAAGGAAGTATTTTAACGTTTTCACCTTGCAAATTGCAAACAAACGCTCCTTCTATTAAGCTTTCCTTTTAATAAATATCCACCTTAATTGGAACTTAAATTATTATTATTATTATTATTATCATCAATTTATTTCTCTTATGAGAACACCCGGTTACAGCCACAGGCTAGAGGGTGAACATACATATACAACTATGTTACAAAACATACATCTATGTTACAGTTATGAAATACATGAAATACATAATATCTGATTTATAATTATCTGGAATATAGAATATTTCAGTTATTAATTACTTACTACCGTAAACTGGTAAGAACTGAATACCATGACAATTGAAGCATACCTTTTGCTTAAACAGACACAAGTGATAGTTTCACCGTATTTACACAAACACAAATATTTACAGCCAAACAACGTACGGCATTTGTAACCACAGGAATGACTGCGATACAGTAAAAAAAAAAAAAAAAAAAAAAAAAAAAAATTGAAAGTTCAAATTTCCAGCAGTCGTCTTCTTCTGTGGGATTAGAGTTGTGTAGGTATGACAATCCTGACATCTATTTCTTGATGAGGTCGGGTTTCCTAAATCCCAGTGGCTTGTGTCTGGCCGAACAAGGTGCTGGAACTGTATCCTTAATTACATCTGTATTTGCAAGTAAGAGTTTCTGAGAACTTCCTTTCTGTAGGATTTGCAATTGCAGAGCTTTTCAGGATTGATATTTAGGTTGTTGAATAGCTGGATGGTGTTTGCTGGAAAGAATCTTCCGAGGCTATCTAACTGCGTAAATGCCGATTTCAGTTGTGGTTTCTTTTCTGCAACTCTTCTTGGTTTTTCGCCGGGTATTTTTATCCACTCTCGGGCTTTCGGTGCGTCCAGTCGTCCCGTTAAAAGCTGAGCGAGGGTCATTATGTTCCTTGACGTTATTGTTTGTCTCCAGGGTGTGACCTCTAAATTGGAGTATAGTATAGCTCTTGAGATGGTAAAAGGTTTAGCTGAAATTCTGTTCAGCCATCTCAAGAGCCAGTATTCGAGTCCTAGAAAGGCTTTGATACTGCATTCGGGAGCTGAAGACCAGATTTGTGCCGCGTATAGGGGAATAGGAGTAACACATCTGTTGATGTATTGCTTCATCAGACCGGGGTCTCTAATACCGGTGAGCTCCTGCCTGGTTGCCCAAAGCGCCGCGTATGTTTTGTTACGGATGTATGCGAAGTGCGGGCGGAAGGTCAGGCCTTCGTCCCACTTGAGACCAAGATCAATGTGTGACTGTGCCTTTTGGACGAGGATGCCGTTCACAAATATTGCCATTTTGTTTGGCTTTATTTTATTTGTGAAAGTCATTTGTGCCGTCTTTTTTTCGTTCAACTGCAGCCCGATACAATCTAGATACTCTTGAAGTTCTTTTATTCTAGTATTAGCCACTTGGTTGTGGTAGTCAGCTGATTTCTGATCTCCTGAGGTAATAAAAAATTTTATATCATCGGCGTATGTGATGAAGTGCTTCTTGTTCTGGGCTAAGAAGGGTTCGAGGGCTATGGCAAAAAGTGTGGCAGACAATACTCCGCCTTGCGGGACACCTTTATCAACCTCATACGTTGCGCACATGTTTTCGTTTGTCACCGCAATTTGTCTGCGCCAAAGAGTGCTCTTTAATAAATGGAGGGCATTTCCTGTAATGTGGAAGTAGTCCCGCAAAATGACTATGAGAGCTGGGATGGATATGTTATCATACGCGGATGCCACATCTAAATAGACTACGTCCACCTGCTGCTTACTGTTTAGTGCTTGCTGGATCCTTAGCAGTGTCCCCATGAGGTTGGTGATGGTCGATCTCTGCGGAAGTACTGAGTGCAGGTATTCTGGCCTGTGCTTAAAGCAATGCTCGATGATGGTGTGCAGGATTGTTTTTTCAAAGATTTTTTGCAATGAGCATCCGATAGCGATTGGTCTGAAGTCTTTTGCAGATTTTGGGTTTTTTATTTTGGGGATAGGTTTTACAAAATAGCTTTTCCACAGCTTCGGGAAGTTCTCCTCCATCAAAATTCTCTGGAATATGTGTAGTAGTACATCGATGATGTAACAGCTACAGATTTTGATCATAAATAGTGGGAAATTATCTGGCCCAATTGTTGCTTTATTTGGGAGGCTGTTGATTGCACTTTTTAAGTTGTCTCTGCTAATACTGATTTCCTTTAGATGTCCATTGTTAGTGACAATCCGATTACTATTGATAGATTCCTTAAACCCCTTGATTACATCTTGTATCCTGTTATTGTTTGCTTCGCTGTCAATTTGGTTTTCCTTGAGGGGTGTTCCGAAAGTGGCTTCGGTCCATTCCTTAAAGGATGCCTCAGTCATTTTATGCGCGAGGTTTTTTTTGCTGACAATTCTTTTGCCTTTTTTTAGTTTTGCTTTAGCCATATCTATGTGTGCCCGTTTCTTCTCCTTCATGAACCGTGCTCTTTCATGTTTGTACCGGGTGTGGTCCTCTGGATGTCTAGTTCTTTTCCATTTCCTGAACAATTTTTGCTTATTTTTGAAGATTGCTTTCAACTGTGAGTTGAACCAGGGCTTTGCCCTGTCTGATAATTTAATTTCCTTAGATGCTCCTTCTTCAGCCATATGCATGAGTGATTGTGAGAGCGCTGATAAGGCATCATCAGTGCCCAAAAGGTATAGGTTTTGCCAATTATATGCCATCAGATGTTTCAGAATGACGTCACTTTTAATATATTTTGATGAGAAAAGTATCTTTGTATCGCTTTTTGGATGCGGACCAGTTTGGCGGATGTCCCGGATTCTTCTTAAAGTGGCTTCACACGTGAGCGGTTGGTGATCCGAAGTGAATTTCATGTAGCTATTCCTCAACTTTGCACTCTTCGCTGTAATGGTTTCTTTATTTCAGTTCTTCAGTTTATTTATTCATAAATTTCAAAAGAGAATAATAGCCCTCTACCTTATTATATAAATTTTATATATGGATTTACATAATTATTCTTGTAAATCCTTTTTTGGAATGTGGAAAAGGGCTTCTACAACGTAATCACCTGTAATATTCTTGACAGAAATGTAATTAGTAAACAAAATTTGGCTCATTAATGCTTGTAGTTGTATTTTAATACGGGGGCTTTAGATCGGATCTCCTTACTCAGCTCATAGTAGTCACCTTTGCAAAATATTGATTTAAGCTTGCTTATTAGGGAAATATCAGATTATCAAAGAAGTTAGTACGAATTCTTTGGTCACCGAAAAACGTCCAGTGAACTAAGCTCCTGCTGAAAATGGCTGAATGCCACATTTCCTTTAAAGTTTGCAATTATTCCTTGATCTAGTGGTTAAGAAGCGGATATGTAAAAGTCCCGTTTCATCAGTATTCAATACGCGTTGCAACACTTATTGACGGCAACCTTTTTTTCCACTCAGCAACAGTTTCGAAATTAACATTAGTAGACTCCACAAATTTCTTTGAAGGAAATATTGTGAAGTCTTACTTACCTAACCAGCCATTAGATGCTATAAAATCAACGTCCATAAAACATATGCAATTTACAGACATAATACAGAATTCACGGCAGATGAATTTAATTATTCGGCTGGCCTAAAAATAATAGTTTGGTGCGTCTTTTTTTTTTTTTCCCTCCTGCCAAATGTCAAATGAGGATGCGCACTTAAAATAATGAGTTTGGGAACTCGTAGCAATTGGTAGGTAGCTACAATTTAATTCCTACCTGGTGTGTTTGTTTCGGAGGTTTTGGAATATTTTTACTTTCGAACTTAGGGGCCAGCTTCGAGGATTCAGCAAGCTATCTCAGTGGCAGTGGTTACGAGTGACCTTTAGTTGTAATGTTTTAGGCGCATCAGCGATTTAGAATAAATCCAATTGAACAGGTTCGAGTAAGTCCTAAAGACATTCCTGGGAAGGAGATTAAATAATCATACAATAGTCAACTTTTTGGCGATACCAGGTGGGTCAGAGTCTCTTTTGAGACGGTAAGTGTTTTATGGACTGGCCCACCTTCCCGTGGTATGGACAAGTATTCACAAACATCTATCCAGGTGACTGATGCTTCTGGGTATCCAAGCGGCCAGACACAACTGAACATGCACACCACTCACACAAACCTACACCAATCACATTCTGGCATTTTTACAGTTGATTGTTCTTCACAGTGACACGAGGTTTTGTTCAACAGACGCTCTAGGTGACGCCCATTATAAATACACATGTCCACAATAGTTAAGAACAAATAAAATTAGCTGCGTACAAGGATCAACAATTACAGCTTCCATATTGAAAGCGGAGGTTGCAAGTTTAATGAAACCAAGAAGCCAAAAAGCTTTGGGAACAGTGTTATTTATGTAACTACCTTGAGAAATGTCAAGTTGAAGATAAGGAAGTAAAAAAATAGATATAATTCTTTCCAATTAGTGGTTGGCCTTTTTCTTATAACCAACAAGAAAGAAATTCCTCCAAGCGAGCTGAAAGTGAATGAATAATATCCCTATGATCAGAGAGTTTGGATATTTAAGATACGAAGTATAAATTATCCCGCCCTCAATTGATGAGCGCACCTATATAAGGAAAATTGGTTCATTATTTTAATACTTTTTATTTTATTATTTAAGGATTTTATAATTACTCACATTTGTGTAACCACATAAACAGAAAATAATATTTGAAAAAATAATCGATTGAAAACAGTAAGAGCAATTATAACATAATTTATACCAATACTGGGCAAAGGTGTTACAGCCATCCTAAATAAACGTAATTATGTGGAACAAGACTTAAAATTAAAGATACCACTCCTTTGTACCTTAATCATGTTCCAGATAAGTTCATGTATCAAATATGTTTTATCCTCAAAATACGAAGAGAGGATAGACGATAATAGTCCTATATATACTGATCTACTGCGATATTCGACCATATCTCTATTTGGTTTTACAGTGAAATCTGCTTTAACGGATATTGCTGTGGACGCTCATGCTTGGGTTTCCGGTCATAAGTATTTGAAATTATAAGCGACCACTCCAAAACGGACGCTCATTGGTACGAACGCGGACACTTTGATGGCTGTCCTTTTTGGTTTTTCAACCTCCCTGCAGCGGACACTTAAATTTTTTTTTCGACAATAAATTTTGGATGAACATGTTCATTGCTGGTGAGATACACATACTCGTTTTCATAGGTCTTCCGTTAATCAAGAAGGCAAGTGAATGCCAAGGTCATTACAGTAACAGTAACACTAATTAGACATCTGATAGCCATGCAATATTTTTGGAGTAGATTGCACAATATGTTGTTAAAACGCTCATCACTGCTGTATAGGGCGCCTCCGTAGTCAGATGGGCAGGAACAGCAGTGCATAGCACACGCTTCTTGATTAGACCGGGGTTCGAGCCCGTTACACCAAATACGGAGGATGCGGAAAGGTCAGGGAATGACCACCACCGCATATCTCCGGAACAATACGGCCTTAGTTGCTAATGCTCCAAATAACAAAAAAAAAAAAAAAAAAAAACTGTTGTATAGAATTTCCAAACTTCATTTTGATTGAAGCAGCTCCACTGACTTGTATATCACTAAGCACGACAATAAAATTGTTAACCGGAGAGAAGACGCTTGCTGTGACAGAGAAAGAAAGAGAGCGTGAATGTGAGAATACAGTCGCATACTGTACAATAAATTTATTTAAAAAAAATAGTGGACAGATGATGGACGATTGTGAAATTCTGTACAAATTCATAGGGCCAGGTAAGAATTTACAGTTACACATTAACTTTGAAAGAAAAAGTAGAAGCGATAGGATAATCAAGAAAAGAAAAGTGTGGGAGTTCGTAAGTTGTTGATCATTTCAAAAATTATAGGACTTCAGCAGCAGCAATTATTAAAAATCAAGAAACTTTTTTAAAACATTGGTGGTAAAATAGAAATGGAAATCAGTACCATACATTTTCTCATAGCAAAGGTCCTTTGGTGGATAAACTTGCCTTTGAGTGGTTTCGTCGGGTACACTGTCAAAACATTCCCATCTCTGTGCTTATGATTCAAACCAAAGCTTTAGAAATTGCTATATAAATTGTCACCGTTGACATTATAGCATTTAATGGCTAGTTAGGTAAGTAAGACTTCACAATAATTCCTTCAAAGCAATTTGTGGAGAGTCTGCTAATGTTAATTTGGAAACCGTTGCTGAGTGGTAAAAAGGCTGCCGTCAATAAGTGTAGCATACTCACCACAACGCGTATTGAATATTGATGAAACGGGACTTTTACCTATTCGCTTCTTAACCACTAGATCAAGGAGTAATTGCAAACTTTAAAGGAAATGTGGCATTCAGCCATTTTCAGCAGGAGCTGGATGTTTTTCGGTGACCAAAAAGTAGGTCCGTACTAATTTCTTTGATAATCTGACATTTCCCTAATAAGCAAGCTTAAATCTATATTTTGAAAAGGTAACTAAGTGACTACTATGAGCTGAGTAAGAAGATCAGATCTACAGCCTCTCTTACGTTGTAGAAGCTCTTTGCACATTCCCAAATTGGATTTACAAGAATAATTATGTAAATCCATATATAAAATTTATATAATAAGGTAGAGGGCCATTACTGTTTTGAAATTTTTGAATAAATAATCTGAAGAACTGAAAGAACAGAGGAACAAACTGAAGAACAGAAGTAATATTCTATGGTGGATAATATTATTATGGTGGATAATAATTTCTTGATAGAAATGTAAATAGTAGAGGAAAATTGAAAATTTGGCTCATTAATGCTTGTAGTTGTATTTTAATACGGAGTATAAATTATCCCGCCCTCAATCGATGAAAGCACCTATATAAGGAAAATTGGTTCATTATTTTAATCCAGTCCATCATTTGGTCTTAAAATAAAATGTATTTTAATACATTTTATTTTATTATTTAAGGATTTTATAATTAATACTCACGAGGTTGCGTAACCATATAAACAGAAAATAATATTTGAAGAAATAACCAGTTGAAAACACTAACAGCAATAATAACATAATTTATACCGATAGAGGACAAAGGTGTTATAGCCATCCTAAATAAACGTGATTATGTGGAACAAGGCTGCTCAAATTAAAGACACACTCTTTGTATCCTAATCATGTTCCAGATAAGTTCATGCATCAAATATGTTTTATCCTTAAAATACAAAGCGAGTGTAGATGAGATACTCGTATCTATACTGATCTAATGGGATATTTGACCATATCTCTAAGATTATTTGGTATTACAGTGAAATATCATTTAAAGGACACCTCTCTAAAGTGGATACCTCTTGTTGTGGACACTCATATTTGGGTTCCGGACGTAAGTATTTGAAATTACAGGTTAAGCAACCACTTCAAAACGGACAATCACTAGTATGGACGCGGACACTTTGATAGCTGTCCTTTTTGATTTTTCAACCGCCCTGCAGTGGACATTTAAATTTTTTTTTTTTCGACAGTAGCATTTTGGATGAACATGTTCATTGCTCGTGAGACACATATGTGCGTTCTCATAGGTCTTCCGTTAATCAAGAAGATAAACGAATGCCAAGGTCATTACAGTAACAGTGACACTAACTAGAAATCTGAGAGCCACGCAGTATTTACGGAGTAGATTGCACAATATGTTGTTAAACGCTCATTACTACTGTATAGAATTTCCAAACTTCATTTTGACTGAAGCAGCTCCACTAACGTGTACATCACTAAGCACGGCAATAAAATTGTTAACCGGAGAGAAGACGCTGTTGCTGAGAGAGAGAGACAGAGAGAGAGAGAGAGAGAGAGAGAGAGAGAGAGAGAGAGAGAGAGAGAGAGAGAGAGAGAGAGCGTGAATGTGAGAATACAGTTGCATACTGTACAATAAATTTCTTTAAAAAAAAATAGTGTACAGATGATGGACGATTGCGAAATTCTGTACAAAGTCATAGACCCAGATAAGAATTTACAGTTACGCATTAACTTGAAGAAAAAGTAGAAGCGATAGAATATTCTATAAAAGAAAAATGTGGAGAAATCGTTGTTGTTTACAAGAAAAAGCCTAACCACTAATTGGAAAGAATTATATTTTTTTCTTTATGTTCTTATCTTCAACTTGACGTTTTTAAAGGTAGTTACATAAATAACATTTTCATTAAACTTGCAACCTCCGCTCATTTAATATTTAATTAAATGAGCGGAGGTTGCAAGTTTAATGAAAACTAACTTTCATTTTTTCAAGGTTTCATTAAACTTGCAACCTCCGCTCTTAATAGGGAAACTACAATTGTTGATTCTTGTAAACAGTTCATTTTATTTGTTCTTGACTATTGTGGACATGTGTATTTATAATGGACTGCACCTAGAACGTCTGTTCAACTGCACGTCGTGTCACTGTGAAGAACAGAATCAACTGTATAAGGGCCAGAATGTGATTGGTGTAGTTTTGTGTGAGTATTGTGCATGTTCTGTTGTTGTGTCTGGCCGCTTGGATACCCAGAAGCATCAGTCACCTAGAGAGATGATTGTGGGTACTCATCCACACCACAGGAAGGTGGGCCAGTCCCAGTAAAACACTTACCGTCTCAAAAGAGACTCTGACCCACCTGGTATCGCCAAAAAGTTGGCTATTTAATCTCCTTCCCAGGAATGTCTTTAGGACTTACTCGAACCTGTTCAATTAGATTTATTCTAAATCGCTGATGCGCCTAAAACATTACAACAACTAAAGGTCACTCGTAACCACTGCCACTGAGATAGCTTGCTGAATCCTCGAATCTGGCCCCTAGGTTCGAAAGTAAAAATATTCCAAAACCTCCCACTCTACCAACCAAACAGAGGCTCAAGGTAGCAATTAAATTGCTACCTACGAATTGCTACGAGTTCCCAAACTCATTTATTTAGGTGCGCATTCTCATTTGACAGCAGGAAAAAAAAAAAAAAAAAACAAAAAACAACCAAGCTATTATTTTTAGGCTACAGCAATAATTGAATTCATCTGCCGTGCATTTTTTTATTATATCCGTAAATTGCATATGTTCTATAGTCGATTTGCCAGTTTGGCTGGACGAAAAACCCTAGTTTTCGGGGGGGGGGGGGGGGCGGACCTTGCTATCTACACCTGAGATCGACTAACTCAGCCACGGAGTGAAATAAGCCCATTGGAGTTCCTCGCGTCCTCGACGGGATTCGAACCCGGGTCTTTTCTACCCGGTGTGGTGAGGACCGTGACGATACCACTGTGTTACCCACGCAGACTTCGGCAGCAGGAAGAGCGCAAACGCCCTGTATCTTTTCCTATTAAAACTCTTATCACCAAGAAGTCATATCGATCCCCAACAATGAATGCGTGTCCAGCCGTCAGAAAGAAGGTTCCCCTCATGGATTTTCTTATTCTCATGTATAAAAATGTTCGTAGTGTACGTAACAAAATTGATAGCGTGGTGATCCTCCTTCCAAACAAAATCGACGTCCTTTCCATTACCGACATGTGGTTAGAACCTGATCAGGAATGCATTGCCGTTGCTCCGCCTGCAGGTTTTTCAAGTTGAGTTTACCTCTAGAGAGTTTCGACGGGGTGGTGGAGTTGCAACCTTTTTTTAATCAGTTAAAGTTTAATTTAATTAACAACAATTCCAATGAGTCCACCAATTTTGAAGCACTGATCTTAACCCTAGCTTACAATAAAGCCATTGTTGACATCTGTACAAAGTGTAACGTGTAAAGTGTGTTTAGGGTCAAACGGCACCAGGGGTTTCCCCCATCTCCGCGTAGTTTACATTGTGGTGTGATACAGTTCACTGTAAAGGCCAGAGATTTAAAAGTATATGGATCTTGAGGTGTGTGATGTTGTGTACCGTTGTTCTTCTGGCCATTTAGCCGCCGGACCCCAGCTGAGGCCCGACGTTGCCCACACTTCGCCCCGTGGAGGCAGACCAGGTATACTAGTATTACAGTTATTGACTCTGGCAGGCCCTGCCACCTAGTTTCCTGAGATTTCAGTGGCAAGGACCTTAAAAAAAAAAAAAAAAAAAGTTTGCGTGGGTTGATCGCTAGATTGAAAGACCGAAATGTGAGCGAACTTAATTTGGAGCTATTAAATTTTGACCTGTGGGATATACGCTGGCGAGCAGGTAGAGAGGGAGAGGAGACTGAAGACTGGGGGGAGAAAGACAGAAGAAATGGGGTCGATAGAAGAGGCGACCCCATTATAAGTCAGTGGGGCATGCCCATGCCCCACCAGGAGGAAATCTGGGTTGGCGAGTAGGGGAGAAGGCAGGAGGGAAAACCTCCTGTCTCCTCCCCTACCGCCGAGGGAGGGGGAAAGAAAGATGGGTCCAGCAAGAGCGCCGGCACCGATTGCCATTATGGCTGGCATATGCAGAAAACTCTGCGGTCTCATTGGGCTGGTTGGAATTCAGCTGAATAGAAAGTCACTCGTGAGGCTGTGTCCTGTCTGAAGGAGGTCCACATATCATTTCATGGTTGTTGTTGTGGTAGTGGATGCGGGAGAGTCCGCCTTCTTGTGAAGAGGTCTTGCGCATATTGAGTGAAGGCACTATAAGTATCTTTTTCAGTTAGTATCAGATATTCCTGGTCTCTTAGCATTATTTGGGTGGTGGTTATAAATCGGCAGCGGAGATCCTCGTACAGTGGGCAGTCGTACATCAAGTGCCCCCATGTCTCGCGTAGTCCGCAGTGGCATAGGGGGGGGTGTCACTCAATCCGAATCCATGGAGTTTTCCTCTTATGGCGCCATGGCCGGTCAACAGGTAGGTGGCGAGTAGTCCAGGAGAAAGCCAAGCTGGATAGTTTGGGTACACCAGTTGTAGATCAGGATTAAATTTTTTAGTTATTTCACCTTTGGTTGATGTCTGCCAGCGGGTTTGCCAGCTCTGGTTGAGATGTGTGAGGAGACGTTTGCGTTCAATTTGTGGTCAGTTTCAGGGTCCAAAGTGAAGTTCAGATGATTAGCCTCACGTCCCTTGGAGAGTTGATATATTAGGCCGCGGGAGACTATTTCAAGGTCTAGGGGAAGAGTCCCTGTCAGGGCCTGGAGGGCGTGTGTGCTTACAGTATTGGGCCGACCGGGCTAGCCGAGTGGGTAAAGTACCTGCCCGGCAACCCAAAAGGTCGCGGGTTCGATTCCCGCCTCGGGCTTGGATCAGAGTACTGCAAAAAAAACCTTGGGAGGTGCAATATGGCCACAGAAGCCGATGCGCCAACAACTACCAAAATCAAAATCAAAAAAAAGCTTACAGTATTGCAGGCTCTTGTTATTATAAGTAATATATACCGTTGCGTGGTGTCCAGTTTTCTTCTGTTGACGGCCGTGGTAGCCTTCCGGTACCACACGCCAGCGGCATACGTTATGGCAGGCAGGAATACGGCTTTATAGAATAGCTTGAGGGTTCTCCTCCGCAGGCCCCAATCCTTGCGGGAGACCCTCATGAACAGAGCTGAGTATCTTCTGATCTTTTTCTGTATGTAGGTCAGATGAGGGGTGAATGAGAGGTTATTATCTAGGACAACCCCGAGGTGTTTTAGTTCCTTTGTCAGCTTAATTGTAGTTCCTTGGATACGGATTTGTGGTGGTCTCCTGATGTCCAGGTTACCTTTTAACAGTATTGAGCTGGTCTTGGTTGCGGTTATGCGGAGATTGTTTTCGTCGGTCCACTTCTGTAGGGTGTCAATGGCGCGAGTAGCAGAAGTTTCTAGCCTGGCTCTGCTGTCCTCCCGCAGTACCAGGGTCAGGTCGTCCGCGTATGCCTGAGTTGCCACACGACCTAGGTCTAGATTTAGAAAACCGTCGAGAACCATGTTCCAGAAGAGCGGGCCCAAGATTGAGCCCTGTGGGCAGCCTCTGAAGATCTGTCTGGAAATAGAATGATATGGAGTTTCTACAACAACCATTCTGTTGTCAAAATATGTTTTGACGCATTGGTATAGGTTGGCCGGGATGTTGGCCTTCCGGAGCCTGCCGAGGACGCTTGGCCACCACAGGGTGTCAAATGCCCCGGCAAAATCTATTGCGATTACAAGTAGATATTTATGGTTTGTTGTTTCAGCAGCTCTGGTAATGTTTTCCAAGGCATCCACAGTGGAGCAGCCCCTCATGAAGCCAAATTGATTCTGTGATTGTAGGCCTGCAGCCATGTAGCAAGTTTCGATTCTAACTTTGAGGAGGTGTTCAAAGAGTTTACTTAGTACAGAGAGAAGGGCTATTGGTCGGTATGACTCCGGAAGGTCCTGTTGCTTGTTTGGACTTTTCAGGATTAAGCGCAATTTGGCAGTCCTCCAAGCTTGTGGAAAGCATCCCTCATTAAGGCAGTGATTAAAGAGGGTGAGTATTACCTCTGGAATTGTCTCGATGGTCTTCTTGACGATTTCAGGCTCCAGTAAGTCGATACCCGGTGATTTCTTGTTGCGCAGTTTTGCTGCACCAGTATGAAGTTCGGTGATGGTAAGTGGTTCTTCCTTATTGGTGGTAGTATAGGTATCATTGTCTTGACATAATTTTTGCTGTTCTGGTGTAGTGGGAGTAATATGTCCAGGAAACATGCTGTCCAGGATGTTGTTGACATTATCCTGCCAGGTCTTGGTATAAGTGCCTAGCGGCGTCATTGTTGCAGGGATGACTTCTCCACTGGGGAGATTGTTTGTCGTTATTCTGTAGACAACCCCCCAGGGGTGCTCGTTTCCGGTTGTAGAAACAAGTTGCTCCCATGAGTGCTGTTTTCTGAGTCGGATTAGAGCCGTGTACTCATTTCGTGCGGTGCGATAGTGGTCGCGGAGTTGGTTTATTTCTGCTGCTGGCCAGGAAAGTCGTGCTCTCTGGAATAGTCTTCTCCTTGTGTTCACCTCGCGTCTGAGCTGTTGTAGTTCCGGGGACCACCAGGGGACGGCCCCTGGAGTTGGATTTTTCCTTTTAATTGAGCAGTTTGCAGCGGCAGTGATGAGATCCACCACGGCGGTTTGGTGCTGGTCCGGGCTCAGCCCCTCTATTTGGAGTGTTTGTGCTGCTTCTCTTAAGGTAGTCTGGAAGAGAGACCAGTCTGCCTTCTGTATGGCGTATCTATGTTGGATTTGTCGGGTTGGTTGTTGTCTGTCTATGGTGCGTTGAAGAGTGAAGGTTATGACCCTGTGGTCCGATGTGGTCCAGCTTTCCCTGACCATCCATCCCGAGAGGTGACCAGCCAGAGACCTTGAGGCGAGTGTAATGTCAATTGTGGCTTCCCACATTGTGCTGGAAAAGGTGGTGGGGTTATTTGGCTGATTGAGTATAGTGAAGGTACTGTTTGCAAGGAACTCCTCTAGGTGTTGTCCATTTGTGGCGCTGTGATGCCCTCGGGTTTGGCTGAACCACGCCGGGGATCGACAGTTCACATCCGCTCCCACGACGATCCTGGCATTCTGGAATTCTGTGAGTAAACTCTGCAGGTACCTGGTAGCTGGGAGGATATCTCCCCCTGGGCGGCAGTACAGTGAGACTGCATAGAGTTCGCCGAGCGGGGTTATAATATGGGCACATGCGGCCCAGGATGTACAGTAGCTGGAAATCTTGGTTACAGTGATACTAGGGTTCCTAACCAGGATGCAAGCCCAGGGGTTGTCTCTATTATCCTGAACTATTTTGTAGGATAAGGGATATCCTCTCACCCCCCGGCTGTGCACATAAGGCTCTTGGATAAGTAGGATGTCGAGGTTCTGTTCATTCGCTTTCTTGGTGAGTTGTCCGGCCACGGCCTTAGATCGCTGTGCGTTTAGCTGCGCGAAGTTTACCCTGTCTAGGTTAAAAGGTCTAAGGCGTGCGTCCATAATCAATCCTCATTTGGTATGCACCCTTAGCTTTGATGTAGATGGGACACCGATTGTCCCTGAGTGAGTGGTCCGCTGGCATCTTCTGTGATTTACAGTTTACACAGGTGGGCGGATCATCTTTTTTAGGGCAGGTGCCAAATTCATGGCCTTTCTCTGCACAGTGGCCGCAAGTAGGCTCTGTCTGGGCACAGGTGTGCGTCGTGTGTCCAAATCGACAGCAACGGAAGCATTTGGGAACAGACACATGCTCTTTGAAGCGATGGCTGCCCCAATGTATGAAAACCCTGGTTGTTTGTGCAATCGTTTTCCATGCCTCTGGTGTAAGTTCAACTACCCAATTTGTGTGGTCTCCTGTCCTGGATTTTGTTTGGAATTTTGGGGTGATTAGTGTCGTTGGTTCCACGTTTGGGTACTCATGCTGAAGGTTCCTGGAATATAGTTCCTTCTGCAGAGCTTCTGGTGTTAGATCCTTGCTGGTATTAAAAATGACTATACTGGGGCCCTTTTTCTTGGGGGACGCTGCCTCTAAGCCAAGTGTCTGGATCCTTGGGTTGTTGAGGATTTCGTTTGCGTCTTCCTTCGTCTGGGTTTCAATGATTTTTATTATTATTATTATTAAAATCAGTTTATTTCCCAAAAAACCTTGGGTCACCCCGAGACGGCTCTGTGCCAGAAGGGTGTGAATACAGACTAAGGTGCGAGGAACACAATGTACAATAAACAAGGGTACATTCGTGCTCGACCCGAGACTTTTACAGGATTAAATAAACAATAAAGTACAAAATATACAGTAATATACATGATTACATAAACAATAATGTACAAATTTTTCAGTAATATACATGATTACATGAAGACAGAAAGTCTTTGTCATATACAAATAGGCAAGTTAAAAAAAAAAAAAAAAAAAAAAAGGTCTGTCCAGGAGCAGCTGAGTATTATAGGTTCATAATCTGGTAACAGTTCTTGAGGATTTCCTTCCTGTAGGGCTTGTCTTCACAGAACCTATCAGGGTGGATCCTAAATTTATTGAAGATCCGAAGACAATTGGCTGGAAACATGTTCCTCAGGGATTCGATGTTTGACAGAGTAAGACGTAGAGGGAGACAGGAGTCGGGGTGCTTCCCTCTTGCCCTCCTCGGGCCAGAGATTAATGCGGATACTGATGACACCTGTATTCCTTATTTTTCGGACAGATTTGATTTTTGTAGTCTTAAGATCCTTTGAGAGGTTCTTCATAATGGTTTGTTTCACCTCTTCACTAGTCTGGTGTTGTGCTGTGCTGTTGAAGTCGGTTTTAATATTACTAGGTGTGGAGTCGGCAGGAGCGTTGTGCGTTTTGTAGTAGTTTCCACACGTGGCAGTTGTAGAGAGGTATCTGGAGCAGTGGTCCTCAGCGCTTGTGCATATGTGGGTGCACGCTGTGGCATTTGTTTTGCCCCACATTCAGCGTAGGCTTGCAGTTTAGCCTTGGCCCTTTCGCTCTCGAGGTAGGCTTCGACAAAGAGTGCATCGAGTTTGTTCCACAATGTTATTATTTGAGCCCTTAGTGCAGTGGTGACTCTGTTTGTTTGCTCTTTAAAGAGGGATTCTAGAGCAGTTTTCAGGAACAGGGATTTTTCATACATTGTACCCTCGGGTAAGGTAGGATCCAGGGGGGTTTCCTGTGTCCTGCCTTCGCTAGTCTCCTTTGTCGTAATCGCTGTGAGATTTTCCGGCGTTTCCCTTATCTCCGTCTGGGAACGGGTTTCTATCTCAAATTTTGGTATAGAGCCTTTTTTTTATTTTTCTTCTTACCCGTTTGGGGGGTCCCGGTGCGGGGATCCATCCCTTCGTTCTGTTGGTTTGTGATGATTATGCATTCGTCGCCCTGGGTTTCCCTAAGAGGGTCTCTGCTTTTGTCCGTATTCCTCTCCATATCACTCTTTCCGGATGACCGAGACTCGTCGGTTTATCGGGATTTCCTTTCTACTATCAAGAAGCAGTGTGCGCGTTATGTAAATGAAATCAGCCACAAGTGCGAAGCACAAAAAGAATTTGAGTTGTGGGCCTTTAAGTCATTGGGCTATCCCCTCAGTCACATGTGGGGAGGGAAATAGCCGGGTGTAAAAATAGACCTAGAACAACGGGACTACTTCCCTGTGGGGTTTCTGGGCGCGGCGAACACGATGGTGGTATTTAAAGACAGTAGAATCTACCCTAGAAATGTTCCGCCTTTACCATGATAAGTCTATGGCTGAGGGGGGGTGCACACAAATGTCATTATTTTGGGTAAAACTCGCACACAGTTTAGTGGAAAATGTTGGGACACAAATGTTGTCCAAGGTTACAAGCACCGTTGCACCTCCCAAGTCAAGAGCAGGGTAGAAGCGTGGCGATCGCTATATCGGTCGCCTCTCTATATTCCAGATGTCAGCCACAAGGTGACCTTGCGGTCTGACACAAAGAATACAAATAGTGACGCTTCCAACCAGCCAAACTCCCAACAAAGCACAGAAAGTTTTCTCACCTTGAGAGTCCACTGGAGTTGAAGAAACACTCTTGCTGTGAAAAACACTTTAAACTCTGACATCTGTACAGTCTGTTCCTCTAATGCCCACACGAGATATTATTACTGAAGTTGCTAATTGGATAAAGCGCACTATAGCCAGTGTAGCTTATGCGCCATTAAACACAAGCACACACAAATTGTGGATCTTAAACCATCTCCACCCATCCGCAGCTCATGTTGTGATGGGCGATTTCAACATATCAACCCAACGTAAATCTCTGATGGAACACCTAATTGAAGATATGAAATCCACTCAAATCCTCCTCATCAATAACATGCCCACTAGTGGAACTAACCAGCTCGACCTTATGTTCTCCTCCCCATAACCACTGCCTTCCCCGAAATATCTTTTAACTCTTATCATGACCCTCTTGTTTCGCAAATTTTACTGCCTCCCAGAGAGACTGTTCATAAAGCATGTGAATCTGTTTATAAGCCGAGTAAAACGTTCACAATCATCAGCCCAAATTTTCTAAATACTGTTCTGAAAAATGCCTTATGGCTCATTCCTTGTCACGTCCTTGAAGGGTGCGAAGTCACGTTTGCAACCACCATTCTTACGAACTGGATTACTACTGTTGCAAAATTTTCTGTCTCCATGAAGGTTAAAATCATTCCCCCTACTCGAAAACGTGGTGGAAGAAGGACCTCAATGCAGCTTTCCGACTGAAACAACAACTACAAAAAAAAAATTGTAAGGAGACAAATGATATTGGTGATCGAATTTCGTACTGAAAAGCACAGGCCCATTTCAACAGACAAAAATCATCAGCGATTGCTAAGTTCTTCCTCAGCTTCATATGGGAAAAGTACCTTATCGTCATAGGTGCCTTAGCAATCAAATCCTTATTGATCCTGAACAATGCATGAGAGTTAGTCGGTCTCAGGCGTAGACATCAAGGTCCCTCCCCCAGGAACTGGGGTTTTTATTCCAGCAAAACAGGCAAATCGACCAGAAAACACATGCAGTTTACAGGCACAAAACACATGAATAGATGTAATCAGTTACGGGCGCCCCTAATAAATAATTTGTTTGTTGTTTGACTAATGGATGGACCACATTACGAGATTTCAACTGTCAACTGTGCTACTCCTAAAACTTGACGTTCCAGATCACATTCCTATCTGGATATCCTTCACAATTATAATTTCACTTCACATCAACTTATAAAAGCCATCAATTTATTGGCTCCCACTGCTTTTTCTGGAGCTAATAATGTTCCCCAATTCATCGTTAAGTGCTTGAACTCTTTTATTATTCAACCCCTGCTATCTATCTACAATGACGTCCTGAAGACCCGTTCCTTTAATCAGTCTCTTAAGAGTGGTGATTAACTATTAGATAAACTATTAAACATTTCACTGGCAGTGATGAAACTAATTCTATTACTTCAGGGCACAGATGAAGTGAAGAAATAACGAAATAAACATTGATGCTAAAAGGAAGGCAAACTAAAACATATGTTTCTTAGGAAATATCTAAGCACTTTTTCTTGTAAGTAAGCCTGGATAGAAGCTAGCTGCATTCAACAGAACTTGTAAGTTCGTCTCTCGTTTAATAACAACTTCCTTCAGAGCTTGACCGATCGATAAATGCATTTTTGTAGTTCATGTGTACATTGATGTCCAGGTCTTAGAAAGAAGCCTAATGGAAGTAAAAATATAAACAGTTTCTCTGAGGTAAGCCATACGCTTGATTTACTGCTAATGCATGGTATTGAAAAATATCTCACGGAGATCTTAGAAAAAAAGCGTAATTGGTAGATGTCGTGTAGTCTGGATTTATGGTGGTAGATGCAGTCCTAGCCATGTTTGATAAATTTTTCCAATTGTAAAGTCATCCCGAGAATACTTTACAATTGATTATGCTGTATTAAAAGATAGAGTTTTTCTTAATAGATATTATATTTCTATAAAAAATGGGACATCGCTCCCGAAATTACACTATTATTTTTTAATGGCCCCTTAGGATTGTAGCTATTACAGAAAAAAAAACGATTTGTAAAATTTTGTATTTTTAGTGTAATATTATTAAATTTACAAATTATTTGTATTAATATAATAGATGATATGTGCGGAAAGGGCTAGCTTTGGGATCCTTGAATTCTCCAGAGTATTTTTGAAAATTCGAAGCGTTTTTTTCCGTTTCAATCTCAATGACCACACCTACATTCCTGATCTTTCGGATGCTTTTAACCTTGGTATTTCTGAATTCATCGTTGAGGTTCTATATTACCTGGTTCTTGATACTAGTTTGTTCTGCATTCTGAACGGCTGGTCGAAGCACAATCAAGTTTGGCTGCTTGATCAGAGGTTTTCACTTTTGGTTGTTCAGTTGACATTTGTGCTTGTGTTCCTCTGGGGTCGGTCCTCAGCGCATCGGCTTACGACGGGGCGCGCCGTAGCATTTGGTTTGCCCTCTCGTCCATAAAGGCCTCCAATTTAGCTTTAGTCTTCTCTTTCTGTAAATGCTCATTGATGGGGACTGTCTCGATCTTAGTTCATATATTCACGATCTCTCTGCGCAGTCCTGTCGTGATCCGATTGTTCGACTTCGACATTAAATTTTTAAGCTGCGTCTTAAGCATGAGGATCTGTTCCTACACTGCCATCTGGCAGCGAAGGATCCAGAGGAGGAGCAGACTGCTACTTTCTGTCCATCATCGATTATCTCTATTTGTGTGGCAGGGATATTTTGTGACCCATTTTGTTCATTTGCGCTTCTAGTTTGTCTAATTTTTTTATTTTTTATTATTTTTAGGCCACCCGAATAATTAAATTCATCTGCCGTGCTGTGTGTCTTATGTCTGTTAATTGCGTGTGTTCTATGGTCGATTTGTCTGTTTTCCTGGACGAAAAACCCCAGTTTCTGGGGAGGGGGGAAAACCTTGCTATCTACGCCTGAGACCGACTAACTCAGCCACGTAGTGAAAAAAGCCTATTAAAGCTCATCGCGTCATCTTTGGAATTCGAACCCGAGCCTTTTACAGCCGGTGTGTGGGGGAAAACGGTGGCGATACCACTGTGCTACCGCGCAGACTCTAGTTTGTCTGTCCGACTTGGGAACGGTCGTCTTCTTGTTTCGTTTTTTACAGGCTGGTCTTTGACTGATTTCATCTGCTTCTTCCGGCTGATTTGCAGACCATCTTGTCGGCGTTACTATATTGCACTAGAAGGAACATCAGGAAAACTGTGTTGGGCGTGTCCTCTTGCCCAGATCTAAATAAGATATATTCGAGATCTGATTATAAACAACAAAAGGCAAGACTTAAAAATTAACTGATGGCTGTATGGCAACAGAGGTGGGACACGAGTGAAAAAGGCCGTGTCGCCTATATGTATCTACCAAGAGTTGACATATTAAATGTGCGGGCAAATCCTTGGCAGCAATTTGGACTGCATGCCACTTTCCTTATCACTGGACATGGATTGGCAAAAAGACTCCATGAGTTGGGCCTTGTGGAAAATGATTTATGTTCTTGTGGGTTACAAGAAACTGATGTCCATATTATGCTCCATTGTGATCAATATGTTATGTTGATCTAAGGCATGAACTGGAGATAAGTCTAGATAGACTTGAACAACAAGATCTATAGATCATGTTCACGGATAGGGCTCTCCTATGGTACTTCAATAAGTTTGTGAGTTTAGTTTTTAAACGGATAGCAAGGCTAGATAGTAGTTCCCGCCTCCTCGTGGCTGGGGACGGTAACACAGCCAATTATAGATATGTGAGACGATGATAGCTAATACTATATCCTTTTGGCTGTGGCTAAGAGGATTAGTGCTCTCCCAAGATGTGTTGTGTTGTTTGAATTTTAAATAGTATTTTATTATTACTATATTAACATTTTTAGAACGGCTCAAGATAATAACACTGAAGTAGGATAATCCACATATAAGCCTAGGCTTAGGAGGTGGACTTGCTGAAGGTGAGTTGAATGAATGAATGTTTCTTCCACAGCTCCGCCGGGGATTTCATCAGGCATAGGTTTAAGAAGGATTTGTTGCCGGTTGGGGTCAAATGAGAGAACCTCAGTCTCAATGTCACACGTTTTGGTGAAAATCCGGAATAGCGAAGTTCTTTGGATGATAGGGGTAAGATCGGTATGGTCTTACAGGAAATGCAAAATGATGATTGATGTCAACCACAAGTCCGTGCTAAATTTGTTGCCTAATAATAGATCGGCGAGCCTTTGGGTTAACAGGTCACGTGGGAGTGTGTGTGGAGGAGGGGAACGTCCTAACGGAAAAAAAGTGCCCCTATAGACACGGAACTACTTCTCCTGAGGGTTTTCGGAGACTCTGGACAAGTTGGTGGCACTCATTTTTCCGTTGGCATGATAGCACGTAAACGTACCTCTCTCATGCAATGTCTATGGAGGGGGGGGGGAATCTTTAAACACATGATAAATCACTGAAATCACACAATGTCTTTCACAAACTGTTGGAGCACTGTTTCTGTCCAGGTTTACATAAAGGAGGAACCCCTCGCCACAGTCAAGAGTGAGAATTAACCCTGAATAGCCTGGAGCAGTTCAGAGACCATTCTCTCTAATGTTCTGTCAATGGCGACATGATGACCCGACTCATTGACTGACAAAAGCGTTAGATCAGACTTTCCGTCTGATCAACGATCGCCAGAATGGATTCCGTCAGTGTCGATCCACTGGTGATATTCTGGCTTATGTTATCCATTTATGGACAGATTCAATGGAAAGGTTTGGTGAAACACAAGCAGTTGCTCTTGACATCTCAAAGACTTTCGATCGTGTTTGGCATAAAGGTCTTCTAAACAAGCTTCCATCTTATGGTTTGCCAACTGTGTTTTTTGTAATTGGTTATTTAGTTTTCTCTCTGATCATTTACTGAGGGTGATGGCAGATTGCTCTCTGTCTTCTAACTTCTACACTAATGCTGGTGTACCCCAAGGTTCAGTTCTTTTCCCTACTCTTTTCCTCTTGTATATTAATGACCTTCTTCCATTGACTGGAAGTGCTATCCATAGTTTTGCCGATGATAGCACATTGCATTCCACTTTCCATTTTGAAAAACCTTGCCCTGCTCGATCAGCTGCAATTTCTCGAATATCCGCTATCAATTCCTTAAATGCCGATCTCCAGGTAATTCTCCAGTGGGGCAAAGACAACCTAGTTGATTTCAATCCTTCTAAAACTCAGTCCTGTCTTTATCTCGCAAAAAAAGGATTCTTCTCCTCCTATGCTGTTCTTTGGTAACAATCCGATTTCTAGGCAAAATGATATATCTCTTTTGGGGATTACCCTGACTTCTAATCTCTCTTGGCACAAGCACATTAGAAATATGGCTTCCTCTGCATCTAAAAACTTGGTTTTCTCTTTCGCTCTCAGCTTTACTTTTCTTCCAGACAGCTGTTCACTCTATACAAATCGCAAATCCGCCCTACCATGGAATATTGTTCCCACATCTGGGGCGGTTCCCCCAAAACCTCTCCCAGGCTTCTAGATTCCATTCAGAAGAGGACAGTTGGTTAATTAATGACTCCTCTCTAACAGAGTCTTTCTACTCTCTGTCTCATAGACGTTTGTACTGTTTCTGCTGCATGCCTTTTCTACAGATACTTCCATGGGCACTGTTCTTCTGAATTGGCTTCTATAATTCCCGCTCTCTCTTTGAAAACAGTTGGAACACGTGCAGCCACCAGCCAACATCCATTTACTGTCCAACTTCAAACTCACGGAACCAACTTTTCGTCTTCCTCGTATATTCATTCAGCTGCTGTTTTCTGGAATAACCTTCCTTCATACGTATTTCCTGAAAATTACAATCTACAGAAGTTCAAGTCTAATGTCAACAAATATCTTCTTTCGTCTTCTCAACCTCCAACCCAAGCATGGTACCAAGTACTTTAGGTTCTAAGACCTCTCTTGTTTGGGCTTTTCAAAAAAAAAAAAAAGAAAAGATAAATGACGAGTTAGTTCTCACAAAATACCCCGAGATAAATTAATCTTGCCACTGGAATCCACTTTGCTGAAATATCCTGTGAACAGATTTTAATTGTTAAAATAGTCACTTTGAACACTAAAACGCACGAGTCTTCTATGTTAGCGTTGACCTGCCATTCTAGTCTGATTAAAAAAAAAGTTCGGGGACTGACTTTGTATCAAGAAGTTGCAGCGTTGCAACGAGGTGCAGATTTTTACAACATGTTCTCGTGAGTCATCTATAGTTGCGAATGAAGCCTATTTCTGTCCAGACTTCCTGTTTATTTGAAATCAGTCTCAATTAGTGCGCGTTTAATAGGAGTTTTATGTTTACCCGCATTTTAAAATGATTGATTTTACTCGGCAGCAAATTTGCATTAAATTTTGTTTTTAATTAAGGAAAAATGGAACAGAAACCCAAAAAATGTTAAAAACAGCCTTCGAACAGCCTTCTGTTCATCCTGGTGGGTGTGTACACACAGTGACCAGGCCCAGTAAATGGTACAATACACAAGCCACAGTAAATGGTTGTGCAGATGGTGTCTATTATTACCTAGTTGTTGAGATAATCTGGTTTTATTCGCCTATTGAGGTGGTCTGTGACTTGCCACAGGACTCTGTTGGGTCTCTGCTTCGGTATCGTGTGGACCTTTGTAGGGTCCATTCCTTCTTCAAATTCTGCTAGGGCTTTCTTCCACTCTTCTATTCTGGATATCGCGATCGCATCTGTTTCCACATCGGCTGCTCCCGGTTGTAGTTATTTTACTTGCTGTTCTTCCTCCAGTTCTGATTCCATTGTTCTTTGTAGTTGGTCGCTTACATCTTGCTTGATTTTTTTCAATCTTGTAGGAGCTATCAGGTTCTTCTTGACGGTGGTTCGTCTCTGGTCTACTATCTGTTTGGTGACCTAAACATTCGGGAGCCGGTCCAGCCGCTTTGTGTGTAGTTTCGTCCTGTACATTGTCATGTCTATCTCTAGCTTCATTACTTTGTAGTGTGCTCGCATGATTTACTTCTTCGATGCTCCACTTCATGCGTTGGCTTTTTTTCGCTCCTGGGCGGCAACTAGCGCAGCTGCGCAAGAAGCACTTCCAGTTAGTTGGTCTGGATGGTCTTGCCCTTCAGTTGTGGTAGCCATACGGGAGACAGCGCCACTCGCTCCACGGTCATCCGTGGGAGACTGTCTCCGACTTTCAGAACCGATCACTTTGACTAAGACCTGATCGCGGGTGACTTTATCCTGCGCCACAGTCGATGTAGTATGTTCAATATTTCTACTTCTCATCTTCATCCAGCTAAGGAGGTGGAACTGTTTTAGCTTTGGCTTTTGCATCCAGTGGTGGGTGGTAGTTATGGGAGCGGCGCCAGATGGCGTCACTCTCTGCCTCAATGATAACTTATACCTTGGGGAAGGTAGGTTCGATGAAGCGACTTTCGCAATGTTCACCCACGATTTTTTTTCTTCGCGATGCGATTCGAACCCGAGTCCATGATATTGGTGGTCCGGCAGCGTAACCACTAAGCTAATCGCGCCCCTTATTATTATCATGGTGTTCCACCCTATAACGTGTACTGCTATTATTACGTTTGTTAATCAGAATACAGATTAATTGAAAAAGGAAAGCGGTATGAAATAAATATTGAAACTAAAAGAAGGTGAACTGAAACTTGTTTCTTAGGAAAGATCTGAGCAGTTTTTCTTGTAAGTAATCCTGACTAGAAGCCAGCTGCGTTGAAACGAACTCGAGTGATTTGGGATTTGGTTTTTAGGAGCATTAGCAACTAAGGCCATATTGCTCCGGGATATGCGGGGGTCATTCCCAGACCTTTTCCGCATCCTCCGTATTTGGTGGTGACGGGCTCGAACCCCGGTTTAATCAAGAAGCGTGTGCTACGCACTGCTGCTCCTTCCCACCTGGCTACGGAGGCGCCTACGAACTCGAGTCCGTCTCGTTTAATGACATCCTTCCTCAGTATAGCCTGACCGATCGATAAATGCATTTCTGTAGTTCATGTGAGCATTTCACATTGACGTCGGGGTGTTCTAAGGAGACCTAATAGAAGAATAAATATAAACAATTTCTCTGAGTCAAGTCACGCACTTTCCTTATGGCCAATACATAACGCTGAAAAATATTTTCTCATATAAAAGCAACGATGTGTTAGCATAATGATACAGTCACGTAGCACACTTATATTATAATCAATCATATCTCTTTCATCAGAAATCCTGAATGCAGACTGATGCACACAAATTTATACAGGAAAAGATTATTTTTCAGAGAGAGAGAGAGAGAGAGAGAGAGAGAGAGAGAGAGTGAGTAGTTATGGAGAATCTAAATTACTCACTGAATCAAATTTGGACACCAGAAGTTGCTTGTCGCGAAATCTCTTAACAAGATTATCCATTTCGGCTTCCACAGTGCTGTCTTTTCTGGTCTCTAAATTAAAATCCAACATATGCGCGCAGTAATCTTGCTACTCGCGCGCTATGCATAACATACAATGCTTGTGGTTGATATTCGTTTACATAATGGATCATAGAGTGTTAATAAAACCTTTTGATTCATGCACAACGTATATTTTTGAAGATAAGCATAGCTTATGCAAAATACATTAGAATGGGATAGCCAGTGTATATACTGTACAAGGATTGACAGTTAAGTTCTAGGACTGAATCCATTGCGATAAGTACTGAAACAAAGAGCAAACATCTGTTTTTTTTTTTTTAAATTGGACCAGTTTTGAAACTTGTGAGTTTTTTATTATATATATATATTATTGCTACTGGGTCGGTTGATACATCAGGTGGAGATAACCCATATCCAAATGAAAGTGCAGTTTCCGGCGAGTTCTTGCGATTCAGCATTAATTCTTTAAGATTTTTGAAGTGTAGTAATGAAATAACTTAAAGCTTGACTGCGAAATTTCTTTAATATTCGAAGTTTCTTAATTAGAAAACGTTCAATTTCCTTTCGAAATTAATGGATGACTTGATAAGAACGTTGTATCCGTATTTCTTTTTGGTATTGCTTGAATTTCATTGATGTGCACTAATGGAAAAATTATTCAGATAACTAGTGGACGAGGCATCAAATAGAAAACTTCCAAGACTGCTAATTAATTAATTCTCTAATTTGCATTTCTTCAACTGTTATTAATGTTCTTTTTCTACAGAGAAAAATAAAATGAAAGACTTTAATTAATTATCTTTTATTATCTCGATGTAGCAGTTGAAATTACTTGTGATATTTCCTTCTGTTCCCCAAATTGAATTCTTCTGTTCTCGAAATATACTGTGTATATGAGTAAATCTTATTTATTTTGAAGTTTGTTATTTTAATTACAGGCTGGTTTAAAAGTGGTAATCCTTGGAACTGAAAGCGGGCCTAACATAAGTTTCACTGTGATATTTCCCAATGCCGGATGCACTATTTTATTTATTATTATTTTTTTTTTTGTATCTGCGATATCTGATAATTAAATATTTAAGACTTTTATTTTTAAAAAACAGAGTGCACACAACAATTTATTTATAAGCAGGTCCCTTCAAAATATCTTCGCCCGGTGATATTCGAGTGTCCAAAAGTACCTGTCACTTCTAGTAGCATCGGTGTAAATTTTTCAACTGTGAATTAGTTCAGTTCCCCGGTGGTGCTCAAAAAAAATTGCATTACTTGTAAAATTTGTCGATATATCATATATGTTTTGTAATAGATTGTTGTTTGTAATATCCTGTTGGCGTCATCCATCTCTAACAAGCTCTCTTGGTTGATGTCACGTCCCATAGATGATTGCATCACCATAGCGGCAGTATAAATACAGTGCATATGCCACGAGCACTGCATTCTCTGTTATTTGAATGGCTATGTTTTACAATTAACATCAATTTTCCTACGCGGTGTTAATTGTGGTTGCTGTTGAGTTGAATGCAAAGGGACATTCTACGCATGAAATAGCTAAAATGATTCACGGTTGTAATCAGTGAACAGTGGCACGTTTATTACGAAAATTATCAGAAACTGGCATTCTAAACAGAAAGAAAGGAAGTGGACGTCCACGAATATCTTCTGCAACTCAGGACAGATTTTTGGTCCGTCTGTGTATCCGAAACAGAAGATCCTCATAGATATATCACAAACCAGCATGGGAGGAGGATACAGGAATAAAGCCAAGTACTGCTACAGTATGTAGACGCCTTTTCTCATAAGGAGTAGTAGCATTACTAGCATGTGCCCAGGGTCTAAGTGGGCACATGCTAGTTGATTTGAGGATCAGTGTAAATGCGCTGTCGTCTGTTATGAGTCAAAATTAAACTTACATGGTAAGTCCGACGGTCAGCAGACTGTTACACGAAGGAGAAGAGGAGTTGATTGCCTTGAATATGTGAAGGGCACAGTGAATGCTGAGGTATACAAGGACATTCTTGAAACAAAATTACTTCCCACAATTAGAGATCAGTATGGAGATGTTGCCTATTGCATTTTTCAGGATGACCTGCTCCATGTCATAGAGTCAAATCGTAAGTACTACTTCATAAAATTAGCAAAGGTTTTAAATTTATGAAACGCTGCACTCTTGTTTAAATAAATGTAATTTATTTGGCTATCTTTACTGTCCACAGGCACAAAAATGGTTAAAAAAATAAATAAATTTCCACAAGAACATCGCTTGGAAACAGTCCAGGCCTCAATACAATTGAAAAAGCTTATTGGATATCCATTCTGATTGTGGGTATTGAAGTTCAAATGTATGTCAGCCCTTACATACGTACGCCCTGTACGTATAAGGCATAATATACGTATGAAGGATATAAAAAAAGGAGAAGAAGACATAACCATAATTTTTTTATCAGATTTTTCTGTTATGGTCGCATGGCTATTACCTACATATGCGGCTCACAATGACAGCACCATTATTTAGCACTTAGCTCGGAATAAGTGATAATGGATTCTGTAGCATATGTCCTATATCTCCTCCCACTGACCATTAGTGCACGATGGCATTAGCATTACAGCGGGTAGAACTTTGGAAGAGAAATCATTAGAGACACCTCAGATATTTATGAAAGGCGAAGCAGTAAATAAATGACGTCATCTTACTTGGAGACATTATGTTATCTTCCGCTGCTCCTGACTTTACACACATTCGCATCTGAGTGCATTTTAGAATATCATACACTCCGATAACCCTAATGTTTCTATGTAGTTTATCCACATTCAGCACGAAGTATGGGGTGAGGGGGGGGGGGTAGGTGTCGACGTAAAAAAGTAACCATCACCACTGCCTTAGTCTAGAATTTCCGTTCGCCACAAAGAAGCCCTGCAGAGACAGCAGCGAGCACTTATTCCACAGAACAGCATTCTACTTTGGCCTTATTCCAACTGTTTTGTAATTTCACTGATTGGAACAGTTGCTATGGTTTCTGACTACTTGAATTTTATGCCGACACAGATTGACGATGTTGTAAGTGTAGATATAAGATTCCTCCATATCATCTTTCCATTACGAAATCATATTGCCCAACTTCGGATCAATTAGCACGGAAGAACTGGATAACAACTGAGGTTCTAAGAAGACACGAGCAAAGTGATGTCAAATGTTCTACTTAGGAGTGAAGTCGAACTCCAGACTAGCTAAATAAACCAGTAAGGAACCTAAGAGCGTTATAAAGCAATTATATATACACCGTTGGATGTTATGGAGTTTTAAGACACATCAGAAACTTAGGCCATATTGCACTATATATGATGTCTGTAAATTGCATGTTGTTTTATAGTAGGTTTGCTGGACGAAAAACCCGAGTTTCCGAGAGATAAAACCACCACGCTTTCCTCTCCGGAGACCGACTATCTTATCCACATTGTGAAAAGGACCACAGAATTCCTCACGCCAATGAGGGGATTCAAAAACAGGTCTTTTTCCGTCCGGTGGAGGGAGGACGGTGATTATACCAACTCTGCTACCCACAAGGGCTATATACACTCTACTACCAAAACACTCACTTCAGATAAAATTTTCCATTCAACAGGGAGCAATGTATTTTAACACGATTTATATTCATTTTACAGTTCTTAAATAAAAGAACTGCAATAAATATTATAATATAACACGGAGTAAAAGCTAATTCAGCTAGATAGCACTCGTAATCCGAATTATACTGATTTAAAAAGAAGAAATGTGGGAAAGGTCCTAAAATTAAGAAGTATTTTGATTTATTGTAGCTCCACTTGGTGAATATCCTATGTGTAGTTACTTTCTAGAGACTAGGCTTTCATTTCCCCATGGCAGTACATTCGTGGGTAGCATAGTTGGTAGGATTGTCCTACTCCCAGCACGTGGCGGAAAAGACCTGAGTTAGAGTCCTGTCGAACTCGGGTTTTTTCCCACAAGGTAGCTAAATTTAGTCTGTCTCAGGAGAGGATAACACGTTTTTTTCTTCCTGAAAGTAGGGTTTTTTTGCCCAGCATACAGATGCTCCTAAAACTCTACTACCACAATAACAAGAGCTCATCACCAGTGGTGTTCATTGATAGAACGTTTGCGCGCCTGCAGCATGAAAAAAAGTAAAAAAAGTAAAGTGCAGCCATTATCAACCCACTGCAGGGTGGAAGCCTCCTCAACAATTCATGCTGAGGGAAATGGACCATAATCTGCCACGCTGGTCCAGTGCGGGTTGGCAGATCGACCGTATTTAGCAGTCAGGGGCTTGAACCCCGGTCTACTCAAAGAGCGTGCGTGTGCTACTGCACTCCCGCTCCTGCCCACTCGGCTACGCAGCATGAAATCTAACATCAAATATCGTAAATATAAACTTGTCGAATTGATTGATAGATAGAATAAAATTATTCGGAGGAAGTGATTGATTGCTAAGCACTTCCATGCAAATGAAATGCATGCCTATAGTGAAGCTTTCCTTTGGTGCATGTATCAAATTGACAAGTAAGGTTAGATTCGTAAATGATCGAAGGTAATTTGATCTGGTTTCTGAGTGAAATATTCTATGATCCACTCAGAACGCAGGTTGATATTGTCGCAGCACACACAGGCCCTCAGCAAGACGAAAACGATGAATGCTAAGATCTATCTGGTCCTGGACAATAATACGTTGCTTACGTTATGGCAGCACGTCGGGGAAGGCACATGCCTCTATCAGCAGGACAACGCTCCATGTTATACTGCTTGCTTTGTGGACATGAACTTCAAAAAGTTTGATTGGTCAGCCCAGAGTCCCCTGTGATGAAATGGATAGTCAAGTGCGTATGGGGAGAGATTTCTCAAAAAATAGAACTAAAGCGGCCACTAAAGGTTTATAAAGGTTACACACAGTACATTCTATTATTTTTCCTGTAAAGAAAGGTTATTTGTAGATATGCAGGTGTCTGGACATTAGCAATAGGGTAGTATATATACATTACCCTACTTCATGACCCTATAAATCAGATAAGTTTACAATTGATTGTTTGACATAATTAATTGTAAAGCCCTTGGAAAAGAATCATTACTATATTTAGCACTCACCTGGGCTTGGACCACAGGCAACTCAAACACTTGTGCTATTTCAGTCTCTTGCTAACGAGGCCAAACCTACCTAGAATCCTGCACTGGCTATCGTTTTGGTGGAAAATTTTATACATATGGGGGGAATGCCAAAGGGGGGGCTGTTGCCATATTTTCCAACATGTAAGTAGTATAGGCCTTCGTTTCAGTTTAATCGACATGATACATTGTTGTTGGAGGATTAGGGTTTGATTCTGATGATTGGAAGAATTTGTCTTCAATGGCTACTCCGTTTCATGTCTACTTTATTGGCAAAGCTATAAATAGGCAATCTCAGTTTGGAGGGAGTGGATTTTTCCCCCTTCACTTTTTTGGCGCTTACACTATACAAATTGGTCCTTAAACACACAGTCGTACTGATATTATACACACAAGGATATGAGTGATAAATTCGAGGGTTTCTAAAATAACTATTTTATTATTATTTTTTTAATTTGGTTGTTTTATCTGATTGGAAAACTAGGATTTTCGAAAGATGTGAGGGGTGGACTATCCACATGTATAAGGGTGGTCGAAGTTATAAATTCGCTTTTGTAGAAGTAACGGTGATCGAAATTTAAGCAGTGAACATAAAAATCATAAAATGTTTACTGAAGAAGATTGGTTAGACCTGTCAGGCTACCTAACAGCCAAACCATAAGAATCTGTTTAATCCATACGCCTAAATCGAAATAGCATAAGCGGATCCACGTTACGAATATTGACCACTTTTTTTTGGGGGGGGGACGCTAAATTCTGAAAACGTTTTTCAGTTCATTTCGATGCCATAAAAGTAAGTTCCAATACGATCTCAGATCCCATGACTCCCATATATCAACAACTCACATTGCCTCATTGTTTAGATGTGTTATCTCAAAATGTGTCCGTCGTGAATTTTTTACGTGACTTCTAATACTGTAGATTATTTTCTATGCAGTTATCTTAAGAGATATCTTTTTTTTTTTTTTTAAAGCCACATTTACTATTGAAACTTCAAGAAAACATTAGTCCTTACTGAAGTCATTCCTAGGGAGGAATTAGGTTGTTTTATCTGATGAAAATAATACTTTTAACTCCAAAAACGCATTACAAGACGTATAGAAACCATCAAGTAACATCCGAGAAAAGACGTTAGATATCAGGTTTCTTTAAAAATTAATTGATAGGTAGTTTAAGCCCTGATCTTTTGGGAAATGTTCAGCTTAATGTTTTTTTTTTTCTGTTGACCGGAAATGAATGTTCTTGGAATGCGCTTTACTCGAGACAAGCATGAAACCCCAAAAACACATAAAAGGGGATTAAGTCCACTGCTGATATGCTCCAATTAGATATACTATTATTCTGAGTAATAAATACGAGTAGTAGGTATTATTTCAGTTTTTCTCAGTGCAGGCTCGGGGTGTGAAATAATCCGTGGCTAGACGAACTAAGTGCATTTCGCAAATGCCTACTTTCTATGGAGCTTTCTAAATTAATATATATTTTTTTAGTTCAAAAAACCGCTGGTTGTCAAGATCAACTCCCCTGACTTCTGGGATATATGTCAGTGGCATGTTCTACTTCCTTCACTGAGGGCCACACCCTCTTCTTCAGCTACAGCGGAACAGGCTAAAGATCAGTGACAGATTTCTACCCAGCCAAGTACTTCCTACAATACAAGCCCTGCTAATGATCGGAGTAGACCTCTAGAAATTCGCTTCGGATCGCAATTACAGGCACTCGTTGGCCGAACTTATTCCGCTTTTGTATGGCCCCTGATGTCGACTCATACTGATACCTCCATCTGCTATCTGCTATGAGGCGCAGAACGGCACGTCGCAAGTACACCGACGAAATGTTTCACAAGAAAATGCGAAACCGTATACCGAACAACTTAATGCACGCCTATGAAATATTCTGACTTTTAAGCATATATGTGCTTTGTACATATGAACGATGAACGTGTATATACCTTGGTATATCTGCTACTCATACGCCACATATCTGCTACTCATACTTCTGATACTGTGTATCTAAGAGGATATTCTTCATGGTTGCGTATGTTTCTTTTTTGTGGACCGCATACGCAAGAGGTATTGAAGGCAGCATATTTCAATTGTGTAATAACAGTCTTAAGGCTAACCTTAGAAATGTCTATAAATAGTCGCCATTCTTCGGGAACGTGCCTCATGTTCATTGCTGCCATTAGACCATCAGTATACTTACAAACAGTGGATTCACCTTCTGTTTGATAGAATTTATCATAGTCTTTATTTCGAGTTGGAAATGTTGTCACTTTCACAGAATGATCTGGATGATTTCCACTGTTGTAGCCTCAAGGCCAAAAGTTCTGCCTTATTCTTCGGCAGTTTGAAATCCCTGTGAGGTCATTGAGCTCGCCTTCTGTGATCTTATGTGGTTCAGAAGGATAAAGGTTTGGACAAAATGATGGATCCCTTAATGTAGACGGCTGCTGTACCTCTTCGTGAATATCAAGTTGATGTTCATCAGTGTCTTCTTCTGAGTACAGAAAAATGGTTTGGTGGTTCAGGGATAGGTAGTCCCTCACCGTGAAGCGCGGGGCGAATTGCAGGTGGTATGTTTGGGTACGTCACTGTCCACTTTTTCTTCATTGTCATCCATTTTCTAATAGGAGGGACATTACAGAAGTAAGAGCCTGTGACGTGATTTGTTGGCTCCCTCCATATCATGGGCACTACGAAAGGCATAAAAAATCCCTTTAGATCAGGGATTCTTAACCTTCTTAGTTCCACGGACCACTTTGCCAGTCATGTGAATGCCACGGACCCCTTCTCAGAATAATGTTTTTAAATGCATAAAATAAAATTACAAAAAAAAAAAACTACAGTTTAATGAAATAGTTACCAAAATTTAAAAAAAAACGTTATACAGTAATATATGTGTTTCTTAACACATTGAATAACAATACAATACATTTAAATTATAGGAATGTTGAAGTTAAATTTTATTTTTAAGGACATATCAGTGTGAAGACTGTTGTTGTTTACCTTGAATAAGAACATTAAAGTGTGGTGTGGTACTATGATTTTTAGCGTTTCTGACCAACCATTGAAGTAAAAACGAAAACCGAAATCTTTATATTTAAATTTACAGTAGATCAAACAAAACAAAATAAGTGAGATTATACAAATAAAAATGTTACTGATAATAAAATACGTTGAGGAAGAAAGCAGAAGCCTTTGAAAGCTTCATTTATTTTAGAGCTTATAATCTAATATATTTTATTGCATTTTAATTCAGTATTTTATTATCATTTTATTTGTACATTCACTGTAAACTACATTTGTTTTATCCTATCTTAATTCAGTATTTTATTAATCAGTAATATTTTATTTGTATAATAACACTTATTTTGTTTTGTTTGATCTACTGTAAATTTATTGTAAATTTAAATATAAAGCTTTTTAAGATTTTGGTTTTCGTTTTTACTTCAATGGTTGGTGAGAAACGCTAAAAATCATAGTATGAATATACCCAACTCCAGAGGCCTATTTGAAGAACTGTGGTGTGGTATTTGACAAGGCAACACGCAGGTCATGTTGGACATCTAATCAATTTCGATTTTTTGTTTTCATTGTTACAAGTGCTGAAAATCCCGATTCGCACAGATATATTGTTGCAAATGGTATCAAAGCTTCCATAGCTCGCTTTACAAGACGAGGATAGGCTTCTCTCAGGGAACACCAGAATTCTCCAAGGCTTTTTGAGATAAACTCCAATCGTAGTAAGTTTTTTGACCTAAGATCAATGAGTTAATCTTTGGTTAAGTAAACATCTTCGATACAGTTTATATCAGAAAGAAAAGGATTTCGGATCCATGGTTCAATTTTCATGCCATCAAGATAGAAATAACTTTTAAAAGAGTTCTGTAATGTTTCCAAGTGTTCGCAGATATCTCTTTTCAAAAAAATTGAGAGAGAAGTTTGCATTTCAACTACATCTTGGTAAAGCACTTCCTGCAACAGTGGAACGTTTGCAAGAATGTCGGTCTCTACTCTCTTCTTCCATATTGGTAACTTAGCCAAGAAAGCTTGTAATATTTCAGTTGCATCCATAATGGTGACTTCATGACCTTGAATGGAAAGATTTATCTCATTCGTATGGTGAAAAATATCTGCCAGGTAAGCCAGCCCATGGATAAATTCCTTCCTTTCAAAATGTTCCAAGAGTGGGTTTTCTCTTTCTTCCAGAAAAAAATGAAACTTCTGCCTTTAGTTCGAACAAGCGCTTCAAGACTTGTCCTCTTGAAAGCCAGCGCACTTCTGTGTGGTAGAGAAGCACTTCATATTCTGCTCCCATTTCTTGACAAAATCTTTTAAAAATACGATGATTCAGAGAACTTCTTTTGCTAAAGTTGATAACTTTTATGGCTGTTTAAAATACTTCTTTCAGGGTTGTTGGAAGAGTCTTTGTTGCCAGCGCATGTCTGTGTAAAAAGAAATGAGTGACGACGACTTGAGGAGGTTCTTTTTTCACTAAAGTAGCAAAACCAGATGTATTACCAAGCATCGCATGAGCTCCATCAGTGCAAAGAGAATGAAGTTTTCCTTTCCATTCAAAGTTTCGTTTGTAAAAAAAACTTTTTACCATTTCGAAAACGTCGACGGCCTTTGTAGTTTCCGAAAGAGACTCACAAAATAAGAATTCTTCTTTGATGGCGTCAGCATGCACATAGCGAACAAAAACAAGGAGCTGGTTACATTGAGAAATGTCTGTAGTTTCATCCAATTGCATACTGAAGGGGAATGACGAAGCTGCCATTTTCTCGATGACTTCGATGGCAACCTAATTTCTCAGGAAATTAGGTGGCAGGACCTGCCAGAGTGAACTATATAATAGTGAGTACCTGGTCTGCCTCCACGGGGCGAAAGTGGGCAAACGTCGGGCCTCAGTAAGGGTCTGGCGGCTAAATGACCAGATGAACAACGGTACAAGGCATCACACATATACAAAGTCAATACACTTCTAAATCTCTGGCTTTTCCAGTCAACTGGTTCACCCACAATGTAAACTACGCGGAGATGGGGGGAACCCCTGGTGCCGCTTGACCCTAAACACACTTTACTTTCTCGATGACCTGGTTCAAAATATTAAAAGACATATCAACTATTCTAGAATGTATTACATCATTTGACAAGGGAACAGCTTCCAGTTTTTTTCTCTGTTCCAGTCCACAGACCAGTTCGACCATTTCCAGTGCACATGGCTTTACTAAAGTCTCTCCAATAGTGAGGAGCTTCTTTTGCTTGGCAATCGGTAAGCAACTTTATAGGATGCTTCAAGAAAAGGTTTTCGTGAAATGGCAAATCCAAGTTTTGGAAGTGTCCCTGCTTTTTAGAATTGAGATTTTTTCGCACGAAAAGAACCAGCATCTTTAGATGCATTTTCAGCATGGACAGACTTGAGATAGTCTTTCAGTTTTGCTGGCTTCATACTTCCGTTCGCAAGAATTTTTCCGCACAAAAAAAACACTGCGGTATTTGAGTCCCGTCACATTCATTAATGCAAGTGAAACCAAATAATACAGTTTCATCATACTTCCTTTTCTTCGACATTTCAACTTAAATTTGGTCTGTAACAAATGTTAAATAATTAATGTAAAAATAATTAATGCAATATTAGCAACTAAGAAAGACATATACGAAGACTGTATGCATCGACAGACATACGGTGGGCGTGCATACACGCCTGTAGCACTGCAGGGGCCTCCACCGTTGGACCGGTATACACGCACATAGCAGCGAAAAGAAAAGGTTAAATTACACACTTCAACTGTTATCTTCAACTGTTTCGTGTTAAAAGTGGCCTACTAGGCGCTGATTTGCCGGATAGTTTGCCAATTACGTCATTTTACAAGGGAACAGCTTCCAGTTTTTTTTCTCTGTTTAGTCTGTCCACAGCAGGACTGCAATCAAGTGCGATCTAACAGCAGGTCTAATAACTGCCGTAATTTCAAAGTAACCATGAGCGTTAGCGATTTTTCGAGATATGCAATAACTATAATATGATATGAAAATATCTGTTATTTCCATTAGTGACTATATAGAGACAGCTAATACAATTGTAATTTATTACATACATTCATAAGTGAAGGAAATTAATGAGTTCATTTTTTTCCCATTCAAGCTCACGGACCCCCGGTTGAGAAACCCTGCTTTAGATTCACCCACGCGTTGAGTTTTGATGAACGGTAGTGCAGCATATGTGTGGATCCTAGTTGTTGTTCTGGTCGCTTACTTTATACCCAAAGTACAAGAAGTAGGCCTTTTTTTATGGCTCGAGTTAAGGGGCGCTTTCTTGAAGCTAAAGTGACTTCTCCACATACGTAGCAGAAATCATCAGGACTATTCCCACAATTACGGGGCATATTAATCTTACATGGCACAAATACTCCGCAAAAATTATCAGTCTCACAGAGAACAACCGTTAACTGAGAACAAATCTTCCAGTAGCTAGCCGTATTCGAGGATTACTGCAAGAGATTTGAAGAAGCACTTGAGGTGATAACAACTTATGACTTGATGCAGAGCGAGTTGACAGTTTTCCGATCACGTGATAAGAGCGTGGTGGTACTGAAACTGCGGTGTTGCCATGCCTTTTGCCGAGAACCATAGTTGATAATGTAGAGCAACTCGCTAATATGAGACCCCAACTGTAATTCGAAAACAAGAGCCAATCGACAAATTTTAATGTGATTTTCGTGTTCAGCAGATAAAATTGTGCATTTTCGCTTTCATAGAAATTTACGTGTTGACCAGTGTAATCAATCCCTCCCTCGCTCCCTCCTCCTATGGATATTTTTTTACAATATTAGTTTGTTCTATGAAAACAGATACCGCGCAAATGGATATTTTTGTCGAGAATCGCATTCTAATTTGAGTCTAGTTTCCTAGATCATATTTGCATAATTGTGATTACAATTTATTAGCAGATTCTTTACTACAATTAATGCAACGCTAGGGATTAAACTTAGAAAGGTGTAGTTCTGTCTGTGTGCCAAGGTACCATTAATAATCAAAATAAAATTGTCATAAAAATAAAGAAAGAAACTTGTTTGATATTTACCCTCAACAGTGTAAACGTACGAAGTACCATCACAACAGCATCAGCAGTTTCTGTTTCCTGATTTAAAATTATTCTGTTTTAAAATTAATCTGTGCCTATCAGTAGAAAGTTTGTTCGTATACTTTATATACGGATGAGGTGTTAACTTCAGTATTGTTTGTTGTTCAAAGAGTGTAAATAGGATTCTGTTTAATGGATACTGGAAAGGTGATATAATCCCTCATTGAACATCAAAATGAATAAATACATAATGTGTTTTCTACAAAGAGTGAAAATAGGATGTCTTTTAATGGATACTAGAGAGGTGATATTAGAATTGTAATGGAACACCAAAATGAATACATAATGTGTTTTACAAAATATCTCTTTCACTTAACTCCTTTGATATTTTGAATTATCAAGGAAAATCTGCTATATCTATTGGTGCAGGCGTACACTTTTCATTTCTTTTTATTGGCGGTATCCTTAGCTATCATTCTCCGAGCTCAAGTATAAATGTCAACGGAGCATAAATCTCCTGAGGGAATGTTTGGGCGTTTCGTATCACGAATAGCTAATGGATCAGTGGGAAGATATGAATTATGTGCGTCAAAGATGTCAGAAAACTTATAGAAACTGCATTAAGTTAAATTAACCTGACCTTTGCAATAGCGATATAACTATGTATAATATGACTACCTACAGTAGCCTAAAAATACTTTGTAATAATAAAATAAGGTGCTCTTTAACCCATCATATTAAAAGTATCATTTCCTTTATTTACATTATAGTATTTCCATCCTAACAGATTTTCAGTTTAAGAGCTTCAAAAAATATAAAAGAAAATGAATATGTTGCCATATTTATAGAGAACTTAGATGACAGAGTCTAAATCCCACACTACCTTTACAATAACTACCGGAATGAAATAGCCTGTTTTCGGAACCTCTATGTTTCATCTTTATCGCTCACACTACCGATTTAAAGATAGTCCTCATTGCCAAATTATGGTCGTCTTTTAATCAAAGACACCGTTTTGATGATTCTTTGAGATAGAAAGCGATAAGGAGAATGGAGGTAGGAAAAAGCCAAGCCGAAGTGGAAAGGTGGCTGAATGCGACCAGCAGCTTTGTAAGAAGATTGTGGAACTCCATCCAAAATACACAGACTGTTTCTCGGACACTTGTCTGAGACTATCCTCTTGTGGCCTCTGTGTAAGATGACCGTTTTTGGGTCGTGACAGTTCACTACATGGCAACTTGTTTCAGAGCTTGCTGGTCCACAGAAGGGCTTTTACTTAGGGATGTCCTCTATAAAATGAACTAGATTACTCCTTAAATCGTTTGGAGGGAGGTGATAATTTAAAGGTGTCTGAAATTACTGTCATTGGCCGAAAAGATGTCTGTATGTATTCCTCTATCTAAAAATCTGTAAGATTTCGAGAGGAAGATCCTTATATTTTCTCTTTTGCAAGAGCAATTAGAAGATCAAGGTTTTATTTGAATTGACGATAATGCATATTCTCGTAGAAATCTTCTAGTGACTAATATCTTTGGCGGAAGAGTATAGCCCAGGGGTGGGCAACCTTTTTTGAATAAAAGGCCATATTCATTTTCGGAAATAGTGGAAAGGCCGCACCGATCCTTCGAACCACTACTTACGAAGTAAAACATACTTAATTATCAGTGTTAAATTTTATTACATTTAAATATAGAAAAGGAAAATAAATTTCAAAAAAACATACATATTTATAATATTCTCATCATAATACATCCACCTACATTTTATATGAACACAAAATTTAAAAAAATATAATTATAAAGATAATAAATTATTTTCTAAATTGTTATTCAAATGAAAATTTATAGCAATTATTTAACATTCTCTCTGTGTATTATACAAGAATAATTAGAAAAAACTGTACTATTGTAAAAATTAATTTAATATGAGTTAACTAATGAGTTGAAGATTTGATGCTTTGGTGGTTGAGTTGTTTACCAAAAAAGATGTCCCGGCTGAAACCACTTCGATTGCACATTTTTAATGAGCTAAACTCATCAGAATGCATTGGTTTCAGCCGAAACATCTTTTTTGATAATTAACTAAGGAGATTTTTGGGTTTGTTTTTTATTAGATAACAACTGGATATTAGGTTCCATCTTAGTTGTACGCAACTTGAGTTGGTCTTCTAAATGAATATCAGATATCTGAGTCCTTAAATGACTTTTAATTTGTGTAAGGTATGAGAAAGTTGATTCGCAACAATACGTAGTTGCAAAGCAAGACAGAAGTCGACGAGCATGTTGACATAAACGTCAACTGCATTTTTCCATATTTCAATAGGATCTTTATCATATTATCTTCTCATAATTCAGTTAATTCCATCTGTAGTTCCGTGGGTGCCGTCAGGTTATCGACTAAATGTGGCTCATACGACAATTTCATTTCTAAAGTATGTTCTTCGAAATCAGAAAATCTATCATTGTATTCTTCAATTAGCGTGTCCAATACGGTTATGTAGTCTTTGAAAGTGTCACATACAACATATTTCTGTTCCTTTAACATATTTTTTAAATGAGGGAAATGTTCCCCAGATATTTAGAGAAAAGAGTTTTGTAAAAAATTAATTTTTTTCGAAATACCTGAATTTTTTGTCACATGTCATATATATGTCTTGTTTTTCCCCGCAAATAAGCATTTAATTCATTTTGCTTTTCCATAATATCACACAAAAACGCAGCATTTCTACAAAATTCTTCATCTAATAAATCACATTCTTGTTGTTCCTCATAAATTTTTTAAATTTGTTCTCGCAAAGCCAAAACTTTTACTAAAATTTGTCCTTTTGATAACCAGAGCACTTAACAATAATATGGCAAGTCAACATTATATGTCTCATCATCCAATATAAGAATGCTTCGAAATTGGCGATATCTTAAAGCATTTACTCGAATAAAGTTAACAATTGCAATAATTTTGTCCAAAGTATTGCTCAATGTGGAGGATTTAGCGCACAAAGATTTTGTTGGTGTAATATACAATGGAACGAAATTAACTTTTCTAAATTGGGCTCTTCTTTTTTTAACAATGAAACGAATCCTTCTGGCTTTCCTCTCATAGATGCACCGCCCGTGCCTACACTCACCAGGTTACCAAGGTTTAGTCCTCTCTCAAGACACATTTCTTTAAAGTTGTTAAAAATATCAATTCCACGAGTCCTTCCAGTGAGCGTACCCAAAGCCAGTAGTTCCTCGTAACAATGAAAATCTTCAGTTATAGAACGAATAAAATATAATATTTGAGCAGAGTCATTTCTATCAGTGGTTTCGTCTAACGCTATTGAAAAATATACATCTTTAGAGTGAATTATTACCTGAAGTTGTTCTCCTGAGCAAATTCATGTTGTCTATTAGTTATAGTTTTTCTTGAGAGAGGTAATGTTTGTATTTGTCAACTTTTTCCGGATCTAAACATCCTACTACTTCAACAATACATTCTTTTATCATTTCCATGTCACTAATTGGTGTGCCTTTTTTTCCAAGTACATGCGCTATTTTGTTTATAACATCGGTTGCAGAAGTTCTTTGCTTAATAAAAGCACCAAAAGCCTTTTCCTGGTGCTGTTTTTCTTTCTTCATTTTTTGAAGTGCAGATTTACGAGCTTCTCCTTCTAATTTTACATATTTATGGTCTTTGTGAGATAGATAACGTTGATTTGCATTGTATTTTAGTGTTAATTAATGTTGTTAGTGCTGTATTACATACCAAACAAACCATTTTGTCTTTCACAGAAATAAGAAAATGCTGCATCTCCCAGTCTTCTTTAAATGTTCTGTTTTCTTCATTCAACTTCCTTTTAACTTTTTTGGACATGATGGGCAATCTAAAAATTAAGTAATTGTGCAATCCAACATAAGAAATTACAGGATTACAAAATTCCAGACAAGAATACATACGGGTGTCAAAATATTCGCAGTTACAAATATGCACATAAAAGCAACAGATAAAAAATCACGATGTCACAATTTAAATTTTAAAATAAAAAACTATTTTCGTCAAATTATTAACTGTTAAAATATTTTTTTTTATTTTAACAAACTTAACAGAGGATTAGAATTTTTCTTTTATTAAATAGTTTTCGTTTTTTATCATTGGTGGTACATAAAAACAATCTTTAAATAAATAGAAAAAGTTAAACATGATATATTTTACTTTTTAGATCAAACAATTTGTATTTTCCTTTTTTAATTATCTGAATAATGTTTCTATATTGTTAAAAAAATATATAAAGCTTTTTATTATTAAAACGTTTTGAATATTTAATTTTAAAAAAATATTAGTTTAAAAGTAGTAGGATTATTTAATGATTTTATTTCATCTTTGTGTGACAAAGGCCGCACATAAGACCTTAGAAGGCCGCGGGTTGTCCACCCCTGGTATAGCCTGTCTGGACAGACTAGCCATAGTCCCAGACATCAGTCCAATAACGAATGCCTGGAATTCTTTGGGGGAAGGAGGGTTCCTGTAAACGCTTTCATTTAACTCGCAGACCCTGTTGCAGTGTGCTACTGCAACAGGATCTAGATAATTTGGGTAGATCGGCTAAGAAGTGGCAACTGAAGTTTAACCTTGACAAATGCAAAGTACTGCATATGGGTAGAAGTAACCCCAGAGAAACGTACCAACTGTGTGGTACTACACTTAAGGTGGTAGAAAATGAAAACGACCTGGGAGTAATTGTGCAGTCAGATATGCAGACAGGCTGCCAGGGCAGGTCATGGGGTTTTGTCAATGATATATAGGAATTTTGCTAGCAGGGAAAAGGAGGTGATTGTCCCTCTGTATAAGGCAATGGTCAGGCCACGCCTTGAGTACTGCGTACAGGTCTGGAGGCCTCATTTTAGGAAGGATATAGATTTACTTGAGCGTGTACAGAGAAGGGCAACAAGATTGGTGAGGGGAATGAAGGGATCCTCTTACCAAGAGAGGCTTAAGTTCTGCAAATTGCAGTGGCTGGAGACTAGGCACCTGCGCGGTGATCTGATTGAGGTGTATAAGACCTTGAATGGGTTGAGCACGCTGAATTCTGATGGGATCCTTCCACTTGTTCAGATTACGAACCTAAGGGGGCATAAATTCAAATTAAGAAAGGACAGATGTAGAATAGATGTGCGGAAATTTGCCTTTAGCCAGCGGGTGGTTAATTGCTGGAACAAACTTCCATCTGTCGTTGTGGAAGTTGATAGGTTGAATAAATTTAAGGAGGAACTGAACAGGCATTTGGAGGGAATGGTGTGATTTTTTTTTTTTTTTTTTGGCTGATGCTGCATAAGCTCATACACTTGCTTTCTTGCATCACATGCCACTACTACTACTACTATTTCAGGATATTTTCTTTATCTGCATGTGGATTGAATGTCATGCATGTATTGCTATCCACAGAGATTGCATACATTATTATGGTATGTTTATATGGATATTCGCTCATTAACTTAGCTAAAAGCAAGTTACGTTTGCTATGAGCTGCTTTAATCTCGGAAGGAAATAAAATAACCACGAGTTTCCGAGGTCATGAACTTGAGATAAACGGCACTGTTTGTTAACTATAAGTATGGTGCTATTTTAGAGGGGAACAGGTATCCTGTGTGTTATCAGACAGTCAGCCTAAAACGCTGATGGATCCAATATCTCTCTATTACAGAAGATTTAGGAGTAGTCCGGTTGGCCTGCCTACCTAAAATCCACTCATGCACACCTTCTCGATGGTAAGCCCTGTTACGTCACTTAGGTGGCAACGAACGTGTAGAGTGGTTCTCTTCAAGACGTCTGGTCAGCGTGAAGAGGAAAAGACCAAACCCTCCAGCATATGAAAGCACGACGAAACAAATGGCCCTCAATCCCCAGCAGCTTTCACTCTCCCTCTTACGGCAGCGAGACGATCAGAGTGGAAGCAGAGGGTGCTAAGAATCTCTGGGTACAATCAGGCTGCCATGCACGGAAACTGAACTTGGCCTGTTATAACGTAAGAACACTCATCGGTGAAGACAGGATATTAGAGCTGAAAAAGGAATTAGAAAATGTGAATTGGAATATCATCGGTTTGGCTGAAAGAAGAAGAAGAAATGAATCACTTATAAGTTTATCAAGTGGAAATCTGCTGTACACCAATGGAAACAGTGAAAGGAGTGAAGGTGGAGTTGGGTTTCTGGTCCATAAAGATTTTAAAAACAACATTTTGGAATTCAAAAGTACATCACCAAGAGTGTCAAGAGATTCAAGATTTCTAAGAGATACAAGCTAAAGATTATAATGATTTATGCACCAACATAGAGCCATGATGATGAAGAGGTTGAAGAAATGTACACCGAAATTGAGAGTCTTCTTGATGAGCAGAAAACCCACTACACTATTATTATGGGAGACTTCAATGCTAAGGTTGAAAAAAGACAAAACAGCGCAGAAAGGGGAATTATAGGAAATTTTGCAATTGGTGAAAGAAATGAAAGAGGTGAAAGACTTGTGGAATTTGCAGAATCTCAAGGACTGTCAGTAGTGAACACTTTTTTCAAGAAAAGGGTGAACAGAAAGTGGACATGGAAGAGTCCAAATGGATTAACTACAAATGAAGTCGACTTCATCCTCACTAATAGAAGATATATTGTGAATGATGTTACCGTCCTGAATAAGGTAAATGTTGGAAGTGATCACAGAATGGTAAGATGTACACTTGATATAGATGTAGGAAAGGAAAAAACTGACTCGAGTAAATAATACAAAGGTCTTTGAGATAACAGAAGAGGAGAAAAAACAGTATGTACTGGAACTTAAGAACAAGTATGAGCTTCTGCAGACTGCTGAGGACCAAGATATCGACGAGGAATATTACAACTTTTTGAAAGTGATAAAGCCAAAGAAACCTATAGGGAAAAAGAAATCCAAAGAAGAAAAAATTAGTCAAGAAACACTTGTCATGATGAACCGAAGACGAGAAATGAAAATCAAGAAAAACACTGACAGGGAGAAAATTGAGTATACTGAGTTATGCAAAGCCATTGGAAAGAGACTCAGAGAGAACATAAGAAGATTTAACACAAGAAAAGTAGAACAAGCATTAAGGGAAAACAAAGGATTTAAATCAGCAGCCATGAGCAGTAATACAGAAAGACAAATGATACTGAAACTGAAGAATAGCGATGGTGTACTTATAAACAGCAGAGAAGGCATAATTCAAATAGCAGAAGACTACTATAGAGAATTATACAAGAAGCAGGGGAATGATGCCAGCAGTGGGGAAGATGGATTGCAAAGTAGCAACACATACGACATACCCAATATTCTTCCTGATGAGGTAGAACATTTATTGAAGAAAATGAAGAATCAGAAAGCCCCGGGGGAAGATGAAGTTACTGAAGAGTTGTTAAAATTGGGAGGAAGAGACATAACACAAAAACTGGCAAGGCTCTTCACAAAGTGCATTAGAAAAGGTGTGACGCCTAAGCAGTGGAATAATGCAATCATAGTTTTGCTGCATAAGAAAGGAGATAAATCAGAAATTGGAAATTATAGACCAATTAGCTTGTTATCCCACATCTACAAGTTGTTCACAAGGGTCATTACTAACAGATTAGAAAGAATACTTGATGAGAATCAACCGAAAGAGCAAGTTGGCTTTAGGACAGGATTCTCAACTATGGATCACCTTCACGTAATATCACAGCTAATGGAGAAAGTAAATGAATATAAAACACCATTATGCCTGGCATTTGTGGATTATGAAAAGGCAGTTGACTCCATACAGCATAAGGCAATGTTTCGGGCACTGGAAAGACAAGGCATTGATACCCCATATATTATGATTTTGAAGAAAATATATGAGAGTGCTACCTCCTTTATTAGACTAGACAAAGACAGTAGGAAATTTAAAATTGGGAAAGGAGTTCGACAAGGAGACACAATATCTTCGAAGCTGTTTACTGCTGCCCTTGAGGAAGTTTTCAGAAAATTAGACTGGTCGCAGAAAGGAGTCAATGTGAACGGAGAGTACCTAAACCATTTACGATTTGCAGATGACATTGTGGTCATAAGCCATGATCCCAAAGAATTAGAGGAAAATCTTAATCAGTTATGCACAGCTAGTAAGGATTTTGGACTAAAGATGAATATGGCTAAAACAAAAGTAATGATGAACAAGTATGCCACAGAAAGGGAAATAATGATTGAAGGAGCAGTAATTGAAAAGGTGGAGTCATATACTTATCTGGGACAAGTTATTAGCTGTAATAATGATAAATGGCTGGAAGTCAAGAGAAGAATAAATTTTGGATGTATAGCATTCAGGAAATATAGTCACATACTGAAGAGCAATATCCCAGTTTGTCTGAAACGTAAAATAATGAACCCATGTATACTCCCCACCATGACTTATGGAAGTGAAACTTGGGCACTCACCAAAAGAATGGAAGAGAAGCTGAGAACTATACAGCGAAGAATGGAACGAATCATATTGGGAATCAGACTGGTAGATAAGAAGAGAAACACATGGATTAGGCAACAAACTCAAGTAAAGGACATTCTTATCAAAACTAAAGACCTAAAATGGTCTTGGGCAGGACACATAGCTCGAAGACATGATGACAGATGGACTAAGAAAATAACAGAATGGAATCCAAGAGGAGCTAGAAGAAAACCTGGAGGACAAAGGCGGAGATGGATAGATGAAATTCATGAGTTTGTGGGTAGTAAATGGATGGCCAGTGCTCAAAACAGAAGGAACTGGAAAGTTGCTGGAGAGGCCTTCATCCTGCAGTGGATTGAAAATGGCTGATGATGATGATGTTGCTATTTATTTGTAATCTATTTATTTGTATCTATTACACATCTTGGAAATGTAAGATGTGTAAAAATAGACAGCATTTTCAGAGTTAATTTTCTCCTGATCGGTGGGTATATAAGTACCATCAGTACCTATATACCCACCGATGAGGAGAAAACCGTCAGTAGTGACCTGGCAACCAAATGATGATATAGTTCCATAATATGAGAAATGCCGAAGGGCGTTATTATATATTGGCATATCACAAATATGTAGGATCTTTTGCTATAAGGACTAGTTCGGTGTGTACTTAACATGATGGCTATGTAGCAACCACATTTCCCAGAATTACTTGCTACACACAGTGTAATACTTATTTTCAACTCATTACAATCTAAAATATTAGATACATTTACTAGCATCAATTAAGAATCTGTTTACTCTACTATGCATTAATATTTATAGTTCTTATGGCACTGTTCATGAATTGCATTCAGAGAAGCTTCCTGAAGGGGCACCTCCACCAGAAGCGTATTCGCATAAGTTGCTGTCTTTAATAATCATTCTTAAAATAAATTGCTTTCCTTAGAAAAATGGCTGTTCTAAAGAAACTCCAATTTCTAGTTAGGAGCGTTCCTGCCTTACATTAATAAGAACTGTGGAGAGGTCGTTATGCACTCGTCTGCCTTTCACCAGTGGCTTTACACAAAAACTGTTGGAGGGCATTTAATTAGTTACGCTAGATCTGAATAGACGAAAGGAAAATTCTAGTCCTTGGCTGAAGGAGAAAGCACTAAGAACATACGCTGCTGAAACTACACTGCTCGACAAAATTAACAGAACATATAAAACGTGGTGTAAATCGTGCAGCTTTCTATGAAGCGGATCAAAATGTAGCATGGTGGTGTACCGTAGAATAATAATGACATGAGGAGATAACGAGACACATCGGACAGGTATAAGGGACTTTATAAGAATTACCAAAAATGTCGGCTCCGGGTGCCAAGCGTTTCTGTGGCCAAGTGGTCTGCGACTTCCTAGAGTGATTTTCCTAGAGCGACTGAGTTTTTCCTTGTTTTACTTCGTCTTATAAGTCCTTTTGTTAATTAGCTATACTTTTTAAAAGTATAAAGAGAGAGTCAGGAAAAGGAAAGTACCTTTTTCTTTACTGTTTATTAGTTTACTGACCGTACTAACTCCTACGCTTGGCCACAAGTGGCACTGCTCCTACCTCCCCGTAGGGGGGGCGGTAACCTGGGTGAAAAAGCTATTCCCCCAGGACGAAAAGGAGCTGACATGGATAAAGAAAACTGTCCAGCGCCTTCGAGTTCAAATACCAAAGATTGGTACAATTCTGATCAAGGTAATGCGCAAAGTAAGCGCTTAAAAAAAGACAATGACCAACCAGAGTATACAACTTTTCTTATTATCCATTCGTTTACTAGTTAACCAGCGAGTAAACTCACTTCGTTTATGATACAGAGATTCCTAGAAAACGCTGCCGGATCACCTAAAATGGTCAAAAATTACAGTCGGGATTTACTGGTTGAAACGACACAGTCTAAACATTCCGAACTGTTGTTAAAGCTTACATTTGGGGAATTTCTGTTAAAATCTCTTCCCACCCAACCCTAAGTAGTTCCAAAGGTGTTATCTCTGAATGGGATCTATTGAATGTAACAGAAGAGGAGCTTGTGCAAGAAATGAAAGATCAAAAGGTTGTACAAGCTAGGAGAATTCTGACTCGTAGGGATGGCAACCTCATTCCAACCAGTAGTATAATACTCAATTTCAAAACTTACCAAATACTATTAAAGCCGGTTATCTGAATTGCCATATCCGCCCCTATATTCCAAATCCAATTCGCTGTTATAAATGTTAAAAATTTGGACACTCTCAGACAACATGTCGGGGAAACAATGTATGCCCAAAATGTAGATCTCAAGATCACGTTCAAACAGATTGTAATGCAACACCTCCAGTTTGCCCAAATTGCAAGGGGAATTATCCTTCATATTCCAAAAATTGCGAATTATGGAAGGTGGGAAAAAAATACAAAAGTTTAAAGTTGAACACAAAGTGACTTATCAGGAAGTGAGACGACAAATAGTGAAAGACACTCCAGCACTTACAAATGCAAATGCTACTAAGAATTAAAGTTCGGTTGCTACTCAAACCATTGGTTCAATTCCGCCTGATAAATCGCTTGCTGAATGGGCTAGAGTTCAACTTTCAGCTCGTCAGCCAGCTTTAAAGCAAAATAGTAGAGACCAGACTTGTAATACCCCAATTTCCATCCCCTCTACTAGTGGTATCAAGTCCTGAAGTGAGATCAGAATGGCAAAAGAAGAATCCGCTAACAAGAGCCAAAATAATAAGGCAGAAATGGATATAGATGACAAAACTCAAGAAGAACCTATATTAGAAATTTATGTTGAAGAATACATGGACACTGGACGTCCTACGTTTACTAAAAAAGATCGCCATAAGTCTACTGCCCGTAAAAAGCTACCGGATCATCCTCCCATTAAAACTAAATAATGCAGTGCTTTTTACAATGGAATTGTCGAGTACTGCGTACTAATACAGATGCACTTTATAGCCTAATCCGAGATTTCAATCCAGCAGGCATTAAATATGTTTACAGGAAACATATTTAAGTGGTTCCTTCAATAAAGAAATATATTTTGTATAGGCGTGACAGAAATGCAGCAACTGCAGCCCGTGGAAGTGTAGCGGTCTTAGTATCCATTACTAATCCGTCTAGGCAAATCCCCTTAAAAACTAATTTAGAAGTTGTTGCTGTTAGAATAGAACTTGGAATGATTTTATCTCTTGTTTCTATATATCTTCCACCGAACCAAACATATGTACTTAGAGACTTTGATGAACTCCTTGCCCAGATACCATCTCCTATATGTTTGATGGGTGACTTTAATGGACACCACCCATTATGGGGAAGTCTTCATATGGATAAAAGAGGGCAGCTAATAGAAACAGTTGATAGGTGCATATACTCATGTACATTTTTCCACAGGAAATACTTTTGCCATAGATCTAACTATCTGCTCCCACGTTCTGTACCCAAGTGTACATTGGGCAGTATTGGATAATCCCCACAACAGCCGCGACCATCTTCCAATTACTTGTAAATTTCAAACTACCTCCCCCTATCCGGAAACTCGCTAAAGTTGGAAATTTACAAAGGCAAACTGACACAACAATCAAACCACTGGCCGTAGACATATGCTGACGATTTGAAATTTTTTGTAACCTCTAAAGAACAAGAAACTGCACTGCACCCCATCTATCAGAGGAAGCAAACAAGGCAATCAGGAAGCTAGAAGAATATCTGCACTACATTGGCCTGAAACTTAATGAAAAGAAAACTGCCCAAATGACCTTCACCAACAAAAAGAAGAAAAATGAAATTACGATTTTTGTGAACAATACCAGAGTCCAAAAATCCCCCGCACATGTCGACCTTGGCTTTAAGTGAGATAAGGATTAAACTCCATACCTCACTTCGAACACATTAGGAAAAAGACATACGCAGAACTCTGGAGCACTAGACAAGAACTCACTAGTCTCCGAAGCCCTCATCTTATGATTCAATACATCCTTAAATGCGTTACACTGATTCCGTTGTACGCATCGACTATCTGGTCATCGGCCCCCGGGAACAACATCAAGGCCTTCTTAGGAGTAGAATACTGGCTCCTGAGATGGCTAAATAAGATCGCCGGGAAACCGTTTACCATCTCAAGAGCTGTCTTGTTTGCCAATCTGGACATCACACCCTGGAAGTATATCATCATAACCAGAAACATCTTAACTCTGGCAAAGCTACTGACGGAAAGAATAGATACGCCGAAAGTGGGAAATGTGATCACTCGCCCTCGGATGATACGACCGAGAATAAACAGGGAAGATCCAAGTCTCAAGTGCCAATTGACTCAATCGGACTCTCTGGGGAGATTTTTCCCAGCAAATACTGTGAAATATTTTAATAATTTAAATATAGATCCAGAGAAACTATGTACAGACAAAATGTGTAGGACAGAAATCTTTGGTAATGTGTACCGGCAGGTACAAATATAATAAGAAGACTAACTTAATAATTTATATAATAATATTTACCATTTAACAATCATTTAGTAATTAATTAAACCAACTGAACAATGAATTCGTTAACCACATACTCTGCGTTTTTTCTTCTCCAAATTTTGTAAATAAGTTCATGTAAATATGCTTGTAAATACTAATATAATCAAACCACTGAACGCCGCGGAATACTGGCTCCTGAAGTGGGCTACCTAGAAGTGTCATCTCCCACCACAACTTCACACAACACCGATGGCCAAAGCACTGAATTTAACGAGATTCGCAGCCTTAATGAACGAAAGAAGACTAATCTTCACCATCAAAATGATCGCTGGAAGAATCTCAGCGCCCAACATTTGGGACACCATGTGCTGGAGAATCTCTCAAGGAGCACTCCGATGCACTCCCAAGCTTCTTGCTCTTCCGTCGAGGTTACATTTTAAAGATCGTTTCCTCTCTTATCAGAAGCTCCATCTAGCTCAGTCCTTGGACGCTGACCTGTGCAAAATCATTGATGACAAAAAGTACAGACGGCGCATCCTGGATCTGCACGTGTGTTCCACAACCATCAACTGATGTGAGATCGCTCGGCAAGAATTTTAGGGAAACTTGAATTAAAGAAAACTGTCATGTGTTATTTTAATTTATTTTATTATTTTAATTTGATGTATTATTGTATTTTATTTTTAACTAAATTCTATCCGCTGTATGCTATTTATTTATCCTATTATGTATTTATTACATTTCCGGCGAGATGATATCTCTGCCGCTTGTTAACCCCTGGCTTAGTGCCGTGAAGGGTTTGTAAAGGTAGGGTACTTGCGTGTACCTAGGAACCTTACTATATAAAGATCATATTTATTTATTTATTATTGCTGGCCAGGTACACCCATTCATGACAACGGCCTTCCCCTCTGGCGGTGCCGTCTTTAAGAAAGATAATGCGCCATGTCACACCGCCCGGATTGTTCGAGACTGGTTCAGGAACGTGAAGAAGACTTCCAGGTATTGTCCTGACCTCAAAATTCCCCAGACATCAATCCCATCAAGCGTCTGTGGTTTGTGTTGGAACAGCAACTCCGATCTGCGGCGTCTCAACCACGGACCTTACAGGAGTTAAAGGATCTGCTGGTTACGTGTTGGTACCAGATACCAGAAGACACATTTAGAAATTTTTTAGCGTCTTTGCCTCGCCGGGTATGAGCTATTTTGGCTGCACATGGAGGACCAACATCATATTAGGTAGTTTATAATGTTTTGTCTCATCGGTGTAGATGACAGTACTCGTAATGATCTATAATTTTGTCATTAGGTTACAAACCTGGCAAACCATTAAGGCCCATAGTTAGTCTCAAGTATACTGTTACAGCAAACTTTATCAAGCATATTACAAAAGTCTTATAACCACTAATGGACCAGTCTCATTATAGGGTTAAAAATGCTGAGCATCTCTATGCCATTATCGAGGGCTTAGTACCAGACATCTAAGGTTGGATTGGATTTCATATGGTAGGTTTAATTATGATAAATAATCTGGTTGTCTGCTATGGGAATTAATAAATGTTTAAAGTACATTTGATCTTTTTTTTGTGACATACTTTAATGTTTATATCTTTTAGGATTCATATTTTGAAAATGAATATATTTCGTTTTTACAAAACAGGAATGTAGCCATATGTCAGCAAAAGAGTATTATCGGTTTTCTTAGAGAATACTAAGAATGTTCTTTAAGAATAAAAATAATTTGGAGTCCATTTAAACTTATCAAAAATCTGGTAGTCTACAGATAGATCTTATGTCAGCCGTCCGTATATTTTTATTTTTTGGCCTGCTCTTGAACAGCGTGTTTGTACGCCTTCTTCAGTAACCACTGCAATAAGATCCAAAGATTCAAACACGCTTTATAGTAGATGTTGGCGCAGGAAGTATTCTGAGAGGTCATTTTTATTCCGATCATCTGTCTTGAAACCAAATAATTTTCAATGGGGATGAGGGAACATTATGCAGAGAGAGTGAGCAAGAAATATGTCCATAACTTAATGTATGGGGGTGTAGTCCGACCTTTGCAGTTAGAAGAGTTTTATTAAAGATAAATATGGAATTGAATCTGTTTTCGGGCAAAAGTAATTTATTACCATGAGCTGAGATCCACAGCTTGCGCATTAATACTTTACATAGCATTAATGAACCCGTTTCCAATTTTCCTTTAATATTTACATTTCTTGTCGAGAATAATACGCATTGTAGGAGCTCGCTTTAATATTCGCAAAAAGGATTTACAAGAGTTATGAACATTCTTGTGTAAAATTATCTAGTGCGCTATCACACAATTTTGAAAATGGTGAGAAAATAAATCAGGAAAGATTTACCTTCCAGCGTAACGATTATTGTTAGAAGTAAAATTTCAGATAAAGCGAACACCGATAATATTTAATGTAAATATTAAAATGGAAATAAATCATATAAATTTACAAACGAAAATCCTTGCAAAGTAAAGATACTACCCAAATATTTAAAGGGTTATAAAGACTGAAAATAAAGCCTTTTTTTTCGGTAGTTATCCTCGTAGAGCAGACTTAATTGATATAATTTGCAGCAGTCCAAATGCTGAAGCATGAATAAATAAATGTCGAAGAGTGAGGTATTCGTCATTTATTAAATAATTCATTTCTTTGGTTGTGAAAAAGGTGATTGCAATTTCAGGAAAACTCATTAAAAACTGAACATCGCTCTGAATAAGAGAAAAAAGGCCATCACGTTCCACTTCTGTCAGGCGCTTGTATTTTTCATGGATAAAATTGAAATAAGAAGCTCGAATAACAGGCTGATATTATGTGTGTAGAGGTTTTTGTTTATGATTTCCAGGATGAAAAAGCTAGAGTAGCTCACGGGAGAATTTTCGCTTATGATTGTGTTCCGGGTGTATTGAGATTGTTCCAATTAAAACATTGCAAACTATTAGTTCCTGTCTTTTGGTTGTTGTCATTTGGTTTTTAGGAGCATTAGCAACTAAGGCCATATTGCTCCGGCGATATGCGGTGGTCATTCCCTGACCTTTCCGCATCCACCGTATTTGATGGCTCACGGGCTTGAACCCCGGTCTAATCAAGAAGCGTGTGCTACGCACTGCTGCTCCTACCCACCTGGCTACGGAGGCGCCTGTCTTTTGGTCTGACGAATCCCGGTGTCTAGAGATTGTTTCTGACGAAGAAAATCCCTTCGTTTGGTGTTTTCATCTGCGAATGAGTTCTTTCAAAAGGATAATGCGCCCTGACGAGGTCAGAATCGTACCGAATTGACTCCAGGAACATGAAAGTGAATTGAAACTACTGCGGTACCCTGTCATTAGATCTCAATCCAATTGAGCCCCTCTGGATGAGGTGGAACGAGTTCTTCGGAGTAGAGATCCGACACTACCCAGTTTGAAAATTCTATGGGAAGCAACTCGATCAACATGAGCCAAAGTACCACAGACGTGCTTCCGATACCTCGTTGAATCCAAGCCATTACAAATCCAGTCTGTTCTGAGCAAACAATGCACTGACAGAATATCACTGTCAGCGCAATATTTCCATTTGATTTAAGGATTTACTATATTGTTTGTGTGAAAAATTTCTTATACAAGTGGAATTGGACAACGTAGAACGCAATGATAGGTTAGGATTTTGATGATTGCGTCCAGCATATGGAGTAGAGACAGGGCTTTGAAGACTTGGCACCGAGCTTGTGACCACCAAATACGGAGGATGCGGAAAGGTCAGGGAATGACCACCGCATATCCCCGGAGCAATATGGCCTTAGTTGCTAATGCTCCTAAAAAAACCAAATAACAACAACAACAACAAAAAGCACCGCTGGATGAATCTGGCGACTACCTCCACATATTCATCTCATGACACAAGCAAATTTAATATAGAATACAAACAATGAACAGACACGATATGCTGACGCCTCCAAGAACTGACCTACTGAATATTATAAATCCATTTTGCTAAACAGAAGCATGTCCAGTTTTCATTAACTGATTTTGCGTTTTTCTTCAGTATATGAAATGCATTGCATGTGAATGAACCTAATGAGCATAGGTTCAGAAAGAAAAGGTTATTGCTCAGAAAGGGGAGAATTGATATTAGACCAATTCTCTCCTTTCCCCATCTTGATATGCGCTTATATCTCTAAATTACGTGTATTATATTTAAGGGGAAAAAAGATAATTAAATAAATATTAAACCACGAATGCGAATATCTCAGCCACTTTTTGAAAATCTTTATAAAAGGCGTTCCATCCCTTTGGGAAGTATCAACATCAGCATTCTTCAGGAGTTAAAAGGAAGACAAATATCTTAAACCTATAACAGCCAACACCTTAAACGTAATCAATAACTTCCCCTTATCCGATGGCAACCAGCTAACCTGTAATTATCTTCATTCGAAATTCTGTCTTCATCAAATTCTTTAAAGATGTACAAATTCAATGTTACATTTGCAGGAAAACAAATAGTGCTATGCTTTAGCTTCATATATTCTACGAAACTTTAACCAACAAAAAATGCACTGAGAATTTGGTGTTGATCCAACTTTTCCTTATCAAGCAATGTTGAAATATCCAAAATACTTTCATTTATTAAGGAACAACTGGAGGGACATGTCTAATTAGAACCAGGGCTAAAACCTCCCCAGAAATCTAAAAAAATGATTAAAAACTGCGAGATTTCTTTCTATTCAGTTTTAACAGAATTTAGGTAAGTTCGACAAATCTTTTTAAAAGATTAAATATAAAATTTTGAAAATCGCATGTAAGTTTATATCTTACTTGTGGGATCCTGAACAGTCGCAGTAAGTTGGCAACCTGTATAGATGTCACACTGGATGCGGCTCCAAGGACTCCAGTTATTACTTTTTGGCGTATCAGGGGTGTAGAGCCATCACGACATCTGTAAGTTCCGTCATCAATATTGCTTATCGATCCTGTAGGGGAAACAAGTGGATATGACAAGTTTGCGCTTCTATTTTTATAACTAATGAAATAAAGCGCCGTCTATGTGCTGGTATGTATATCAGTTATTTAATGGAGAAGGAATCGTTGCCAAGTTCTGTTACAATAAACTATGTGATGAATGTAATTAATTTCAGTCTCATTACCATGGTAAATTAATCATGGGGCAGTTCATCTCTCTCTTGCATTGTTTCAGTGTGCTAGTCACCTGAGTAAATGGAATTTTAATGCTTATTTTGTTGTTCCGAATAAATGTTCATAAATAATGCTCATCAGAGTTGTAATATTGTAACGTCCTTGTCTCGCTGTTGCGAGAAACTTCACAGAAATACAACGTAAATAACTACGACCTTCCTGTTTATTTGAAGCTCCAAATACAAAGGAACCAGATGTTTCGTTTTGTCAAGTGGCTAGTTTGTAACTTGCGCTATAAAAGGGATATCGCAACTGCTAAGCATGTGCTTGTTTGGATTAGAAAAGTACGCATAATACAAGAATTTCAAAAAACGTTGCACCTTCAAGAAACTATACGTTTAATACCTTACACTTTGCGCAAAGTGCAGAATTTTATCAATTTTTTTGTGATATTTGGGCATCTATTTCTAAATTCTCATTTGTTTTGTTTTTTTGATTTAATAAAAGAAACACAGATTGAAATAAAATAATAAAACGGGAAAGAAGCATTTTAAATTTACAGATTACCCGAGTGGTAGCTCACACACTTAATTGTGTTTTTGTTGGATGAAGTCTGAAATATTTGAGAGAAAAAAAACTTTTGTTATCTTTGTCTGACGCCGACTAATTCGGCCACTGAGAGAAAAAAAATAATAAATAGCTGTTTCCGCACGGTTGTTGTTGTATTAGGGTTTTAGAAGCATCATCGACTAAGGTCATATTACTCTGTGTAATACTATCAGTAAATTGCGTGTGTTCTGTGGTCGCTTTTCTGTTTCGAGTTTCCTGGAGAAAAAATAAATTTTTGTTGGTTTTTCTCCCGAAAACACCATGTGCATTTTACACCTTTAAAAAAATAATAATAATAATTCTGCTAATATTACAAGAAACAGTTACAAAAGGTACCAAAATAAAACTGCAAGAAACGGTTTGAACATAAATAGAAGCATCCGTCTCTCTTTAGTCTTATCCATTTTCCAATTTAAAAGATTATTAAATTCGTGAAATTTCAGGCATGCATATGCGCTTATCTGCTTGTTATGTATAGAAATATTATTAAGAAAATATATCATATATATTTGATGCCATCAGTTAGCTTTCAGGTTTATTTCGAATTTGGCATCCTTCACATTGCGAAATTTGAAATTATGTTTGTTATTTCATGAAACCCCAAGAATATAGGGTTTCATGTTATCTTTATTCCGTGAAAACAGCCCTCGTTGGTAGCACACTTGTTAGAATCGCCATCCTTCCCACACCAGGTGGAAAAGACCTGAGTTCGAGTCCCGTCGATGATGTGAGGAATATTTATGGGCCTTTTTCCCAATGTGGCTGAGTCAGTCGGTCTCAGGCGAGGATAGCATGCTCTTTTCTCCTGGAAACCGGGGTTTTCCTTCAGCAAATAGAAAATCGACCTCAGAACACACGCAATTTACAGACAGTATCCACGGAGCAAGATGGCTTTAATGCTCCTCAAATCCCACTACACAACATCCGTGAAAACAATAATAAGTCTTCCAAAAACAACTAGAGTAAGACGGTTAGAGTTTATTGAACTAGAGAGAAAAGGGAAACAATAACTTGAAAATTTGAACAAATTCATCGTTGGCAAAATACTCTTCAGGCAAAAGCCAAACTGTTGCAAAATTGGTGTCTCTCTGCACCTGACCGATTCTCGCCGCAACTTCTGCACAGAAATCGTAAGAAAATCACATCAAAAACAGTAAAAGTTTCACTATATTTAGGAAGGAAAAAAAATTTCAAATTTTTAATTACTGATGAACGGTTAAAGAGGGAACGTTATTTTCGAGGGACACCTGTTAGTTGCCACTACTGCTGAGGTATGTATATTACAACATAATTGGACATATCAGGAGATGTGGATTGCTGTGCTGTCAGTATGGCTTCTGTGGTCAATTTTCCCATCTATTGGATGAAAATCAATGCTACACTGCCTGAAACCGAATAACTAGGCCACGTTGTAAAAAAAAGCCCATAAAATCCCCCTTCCACCCGCCACTGAAGGAATTCGAACCTGGCCTTTTCCACCTGGTGTATGGAGGATTTTTCTCATGGTTTTCAGTCACTTACAGGAAAAATGCTTTTGATTAAAAATGCTTACCAGACAACCGTCTAGAATTTGCTGTTCTCTTACAGTACTCTTTAACCCATTATTTCCTCTCTCCCCACACGCATGCTCTTCTCATATTTTCTATAGCTTCCAATTGCTGTTTTCTTTCAAGTGCACATTTATCGTTATAATTGGCTTTTGTCTCTAGTCAAAATAAATTGGCGTTGCCTACGGCAGAGTCTAATAATCTTGTACAGTTAATACTAATTGTTAATATAATGATGTTCTGACCAATTAGAGCCGAAATGCTTTTTTCCAAGAAAGCATTTAATGAGAAAAATGCAGTGAAACAAACCCCTTCGTTAACTACAAGAAATGTAAAATTGCAAGTAAATGTTGGTTGTATCCAGGAGGTAATTCTACAGAACACGCCTCAAACGACTTTAAATTGTAAGCCTGAAAATTTCGAAAATAATGCTATCTCATTATTTTCGCAAGGAATAATGCTGAAATTCTTAATCGAATAATTCTGTAGTTCTTGTGTTTTGTCTTATCTAGGCTAGGAGAAATCTGTTATATTTTACAGTTCAAAGATATATTTCTTTCTCTCTTTCGCTTATTGTTATATATATTATAAAATTCCCTTCTCCTTTCGGATTGGTACAAAATTTCTTTCAAGTGCAGTCATTACGAGGATCAATCAAAAAGTGAAGGCAATTTATTTTTTATTAAATTAAGAAGAGGAAAATTATATATGAATCGTTCGTATATAATTTTTTTTTCTTTAAAATTTTTTCTAAAGGACGTTCCTCTTAAACTATTGTCCTGAGGAATAATAATAATTTGATAAAAAGAACCCCTTGAGAGGCAATCGGCGTTCCTAAAAACTCTTGACTTTGTACAAAATAGTAATTACAAATGGAATGAGTCTGAACTCTAAGAAGAAAGGTACTTTATGGTGATTGTAACGGCGGTCCCTAGACCATAATGAATAGAAATTTTGTTGTGTGATGAATAGTAAGTAGTTTGGATTTACTATGAATAATTGACTTGTATAATTTAAGAATGATTAGCATATATTGAAATTGATATTGTGAAATCCCATTAGTGTAAATTGTGTAATGAATGTTTCATTAAAATTTCCTTAACCATTACTAGTGTCTGGAGTGAGTTGTGTCACCCTACTTAGTTTTCTAACCGGATTTGGAACTTCCATTAGCAGTCAGAGGCCCTAAATCAAACACTGATTAAAGTAGGAAGGATTGGCTTTAGCTAGCTAAATTTTTAGCAATAGGCTTCACCAAGAGAGAAAAGAGAACGCCTATAGTATATAACTACATTCACGGGAAATCCGATTGTGGATAGTTTTATTTGGAAAAACACAGATCACTCAGACAATTTCAGACTTTGATCATTTTCGAGGAACCTGATTGAGGTCTATAGGGTTCTGGGAAGGAATAGTAAAATGAATGAAGACGACATTTTCGCTGTTATAGATGATTCCTGAACTAGGCGCCATAAATTCAACTTACGGTGGGGAAGAGGTTTAGACCGGATTGAAGGAAGTGTTATTTTAGCCAGAGAATTGTTACACGAAATGGGTTTCCTCCATGAGCGGTTGAGGTGACAGCTTGGGAAAATTCAAAGGTCAGCTGGATAGGTATCTAAGTGAGAAATAAAATCAGACAGGTAGTTTAATTATATGTATTTGGTGTTGCTTCAAAAGCATAAGATTTCCTTGTAACATATGGCTAATACTAACACGTTGCAATACAGACATTCTCTCCCCAAATTTCAAAAGTTCCGGAATTTTGTGATTCTGTTGCATAACTAATTTCCCCATTGATAATACTGCTTTCACTCATTTGCGTGTTTCATTTTAATTCTGTTTGCTACTTTCTAAACGGTATCAGACATTAGCGAAGCTTAACATAAACTCCAGAGCTATTTATATTTTAAATTGAGGAAAATCGTTTGAGCATGCTATCTGGAAATTGGAATGTTTCATTTCCCCTTTCCCTTAGGGAGAGAATCAGAACGTTTAATCAGATTATATCCAGCGTGCAAACCCGCCATTAAGATTTTTCTGTTAATGGATATTCTTGACATCGTGATGCAAAGACATTCCGATGGGATATACGCTTGTCTTTGACGTCACATTTCAGTTCGCACTACCAACCTGTTATACTAAACAGCTTGACATGGTTTCAGTATTGATTTAAGGAGAGAGTAAACCGTTGAACTTACTCTGAGTTTGTAGTCTGAAGAGAAACGTATCATTTCTCTTCAGAGCTACAGCGATACTTCGGTAATTAATAAATTATCCTAGGGTTGAGGAAAATAATTAATTAATATAGGAATGGAGATTGGTAATTGTTTGTGGGCAAAGCATTAAGTATTCCACATTTCAGGTTGTTGTTGTTTTATCGGAGGTTTATTAGCAAAAAGGCTCCCGATTAAAATTGTAACTGTTTATGTATTATTTGTGAATAGTTATTTTAATGTTATTCAGCTTCGAGATTATTATATAAATTAATGCATCTCAAGTAGTAGTAGTAGTTGTTGTTGTTGTAGGAGTTTTTAGGAGCATCAGCGACTAAGGGTATATTGTTTGTAAATTTCTTATTTATGAGGTCGATTTTCTGTTTGCTGGACGAAAAACCCGAGTCTTCGGGAGAAAAAACCATGCTACCCTAGCCTGAGACCGGCTAACTCAGCCACGTTGTGAAAAAGTCCATAAAAATTCTCCCGTCAGCGAAGTATCTTTTTTCCCCAGTGTGGGGAGAACGGCGATTCTACAACTGTGCTACCCACGAGGGCATCTCAAGTAGTGGACGGTTCGTCATGGTCTGCGTCATTATTGAGAATGTGTGATAAGGTTAACGGTTCCTGTAAGCTAGATAGAGGTACAACTGGTCTTACTTCTGGGAACATTCAATAAAGATGTGTGAAATGACCGATACGGAGTCTCGCCAGGATTGCTACTTCTTTTCTGTTTCGCCTGAAACTAGATGACTACAACTATGGTTTATTTTAAAATATCTGCAGGAGTTTATTATTGCTTTGACTTGCCACAATCAGGACGAGTGATTCTTGAATGATGTTTTAGTACCATTCTTGGAATCTGCGTAGGATACTTTGAGATGACAGGGAGATCCCTAGTCAGATGGTTGTTTAGTAGCACAACCCGAACTTTCATTGACTGGAATGCCCAGGTGATCCCCGTAACCAGCAAAAACTATTTGGCTGCACGTTCAGAAACCTAGATTGGATCTGTTTCAGGATGGGATGAGATAAAGAAAATGTATGCTGAATGGCAGTAACTGCACTAAAGGAGCCTATATATATATTATAGACTTGATTGATTATGTTGTTAAGGGCTAGTTTTATTGCGTACAATTCTGAAAAAGAAATACTGTATTCTTTGGGAAGAGGCATTGATACTGAGAAAATGGAAGAAAATGCTACAGCACCCGCTATTACGTCTGCTTTTCATCCATCGGTACAGATATGTAGTTTCCCCTGAGTTTTCTAATAAATGAGCTGCATGTAACTGCTGAAAGTTGTAATTTGACACGGAGCCCACAGCCACTACTACTATAGAAGTTTGGAGAAAATTTTCGGATGAAATATTATTTCTAACGAGAACTACCGCTCCTCCTCAGTGCGACGATTCACTATTTTTACCTTGTCTGAAGATGGCATAACTTTTAATGACAGGAGATACTTGTGAATTTAAATAGGTTTCTTCATGGTCTTGTCAATCAGCATGCTTCAGCTGGAGTGTAAGGCAAGGTACACTGAGAAAGCCTTTACAGTTCCACTGAAAGATTCTTTCCAATGTTTAGTTTTATGAGTGGATGTTGGATCTGACTGTTTTTGTCGATCAGTATCTTTCTGAGAAAAAAAGGGACGAACTGAGTCTAAGTCATCATTCGCATGGAATTCTAAAACCCCATCATTTGGCTCATTTATCTATGTTCGGTTCATCTATGTGGTGTTAGGAATTTGCTGTCTTGTTCAGAGGTTTGTTGCATTGAACATTGAAAGTAAGGAACGTGCCCAGTTAGCAATGTAAGTGGCTGGAACAACGGATACTTCCGTTTGCCTTGCATCATTTTTTAACTACTAATATGGGTAACAGACGTCATACGCCGGCCCTGGTCAAGAGCTTTTTAATACTAAACATAAGATAAACAATATTAAACGGTAATAAAGAAATTTATATTAAAATTCTTCCTTTCATTTTTTGTATATTTATGGTTTCTTTCCTCTTTAAGTTAGTTTGTTTCGCATGGCTATAAATTATTTGAGCACTGTAAATAATTTCTCGTTTAAAAACAAAGGTAAACATAGATAACTGAAGCTGTAATGTAAATATACTGTTCTCCATTAGCATGAACACAGAAACCTAGGACCAAAGCATTAAAAGGCATTAATATGCAAGTCTAGTCTCTGAAGCGTTTAATTAAAATAAATCTGAGGAATTAACACACCGCAAATTACTACAGAGCGTGTCGTGATTTACGTCATAGGTTTTGTGGGAGGATTTCTTGCTCTGAATAGTCATCTCAATGCTGCTATGATCGCAATTCGTTAAGCAAGTATTCAGATCCTTGTAGGTCGTCTAATTTTGTCCATTTGTAAATATCTTCTTTACGTAATAATTTTCGGGGATTATTTTCAATTAAGAAAGAACATCAAGTTCCACAGTTTTTAATAGAATGGCATCTGAAGAAAGCGAACAGATTGTAAAGATCTTTACATAGTCTTTATTGCCATCCCCTGAGGATCTTCAGAGATAAGATTTCCTTTCGCTTTAAAGGTCACCTCTGAAAGGCTTTTTCGTAGATGCCATTATGCGTCATTTCTCATCCAGGATATAATAAAAACAATTTTAAAGAATGCAGATTCTATAATCTTGTCTTTATAGAAAGACTCTAATTCAATTCAAATACGGTGGACGAATGAAGCGGAATTACGTGTCGCTTTGGATCCAAAAACGATTAAATTGTATTGTCATGAATCCCTGAAGATCTTATAAACTTTTATTCAATAATTAGTAGAGCCACCTTTTGCTCAAATTACAGTACACGCTTTGGCATGGATCTTCCTAGGTGTCTGAAGGAGACCAGCTCTAGATTTGATAATTTTTTCATGAAGATATTTTTCAGTTGTTGTATTGTACAAAGCCGTATAGGTGACCAGGATAGAATTTGGAAAGACTGGAAATGTTCCTCGAGCCATTTAGATACAGTTTTTTCACGGTGGAGAGTTGCATTATCATCCTGAAATAATAGGGGGTACAAATGACGCATTGCAGGGTAATGTTGGGCCGATACGACAGAGAGAGAGATATTCATTGGAGGCAAGACGATCTTTTAACCTTTCCGTACCAAACGAACGTACCTCATGATACGACCTCCAGGCGGTTTAGTGGTGGACACGAGGCAGTCTGGGTGAATGGCTACATGGAGTCATGCCACACGTTTGCCGTACCATTGCTACAAAAAACAGCAAAGCGAGATTGGTCAGGCCGCATAATCTCCTTTCACTGTTCCACAGTCAAATTTGGCGTTGGTGACGCCGCTCCAGTGGAATCTTTCGATTTTTTATAAGTGGAAATCACTTATGTATGAAAAGTCGTGTGCCCATACGAAATGTATGGGCACACGACTACTAAATCTTAGATCCTTCAACTCTCGCCGTATAGATCGATTGGAAATGGATCTCTCTTTGTCTGTATTGAATGTTTCAGTCATTTACTGAAAACTGAAATTCGGTTGTGATGCAGAATTCGCTTTAAATTTCTATGATCTCCTTCTTTGCAGTACCTACTTTTTTGCCGCATTTCTTCTCTTTAGGGTTTCATCCTCCTTTGATCTCCCACTCATGTACTTTTGAAATAGTTGCTTTCAACACCAATTATTTCCTTTGTTTTCTTAATTGTGACTCCTGCTAAATATGCTCTAACAATAACACCTTTATGAAAATTGAAAAACCCACGTGTCTCCACTATGACCGAATCGACTAAGAAGCCCCAGGGTAGCGTTCAGTATTTATCTGATATCAAGGAACTTGTGATCATACTATATGACAACTTAAATTTACTTTCTGTACTTTTGTACAGAAATTAATTTTAATTAACGGTCGACGCCAAAAATCGGTACCTTCCATTCAATTAAAAAAAAAAAAGTTCAAAGAAATAAAAAAAAAATCAAATCAAAGAACTCGGTTCACAGTGTTGAAAGTACAAAGAAATGCTGGCAAGCTTTGCCCTTCTACAAATTTAGCTGAACGCCGACAGATGGTGTTTTATTTACAATAAAGATCTTATTTATCCTGATATTTAAATCTTTAAACAGGAATTAAATTCTAGATTGTCTCGAATACTTATCTCACGAATGTTGTTGGGAATGGCTTTCAGGAAGTAACTCTGAAAACTGTTTTACAGCGGATCAAGATATAATCTCAAGAAAAATCACTGCGTGAGTTCCTCAAGGCGGAGTCCTCTCCGGAGCATTATTTACTGCAGTCATTATTCTGTTTGTTCAAGAGAGAGAAGACATAATCTGCTATGCTGACGATAATAAGCTACACACCCAGATTAACCCGGGCGAACACATCTCAAAAATTAATGAAAAGATCAATCGAAAGCTACACGACTTAGAATCCTATCCCCATCAATCTGGACTACTTATTAATCCTGCAAAGTCAGCCCAAATTGTCTTTTATTAGAAGCACCAACCCACTGAAGTCCAAGCTTCTCTAGATGGCATTCTCCTTCCAGTGGTAGAATGCCATCTATGTAAATACACATACGGACTTGGGAGTCATCTTCGATTGCAAACTGACCTTCAAGCCCCACATTGACAAGCTCATAACAAAATTCAGCAAAATGCAGTGGATTACCAAACAACAACTACTTCACGTTAAGAATCTGGATGTCACTCGGCGGTACGTATACACCTCTGTATACTCCGTCGTGTTATACGCCTCAGAAATATGGGCATCTGCAGCCCCCACGAATATCAAGCGTGTGTACTCCTCCGAATACTGGCTCCTTCGTTGGATCACACATAAATATCATCGTCCACCCCAGCAAAGAACAACTGCACTGAACTTTGCCCGACTGCCAAACCTTATAATGGAAAGTCGCCTCACACTAACTGCCAAAATGACCACTGGAATAATCTCGGAGCCAAACATATGGGATCTGTGTAGCTGGAGAATCCCTCAACCCGGACTGAGGTCAGCTCCAACACTTATAGCCAACCATAATAGACCAGCCCTTAGCGACCGCTTTCTCCCCAAGCTGATGCTTATCACAGTCCAAGCAATCGAAAGCGAGCTCTACAAATTTGTCAAGGATCGCAAATACCGTAGAGTGATCCTTCATTACCTAAACTCAATCAGGCAAACTGTACAGTAATGTCACAGTATAATAAATTTAAAAAAGGATGTCTCTATAATATTGTATATAATGTCAAAAATACCGTATAATATCTTTATGAATATACTGCGAATAATTTAACTGAAACTTATTACATTGTTGGCCCTGGGGGATGAACCCGAACTTCGATGTGGGCCCCGTCCTCAAGCAAGGCCTTTGTCCACCAGCCATTGTGAAGCCCCTGGCATTCCTGCCGTGAAGGGTACGTTGTATACATCCTTTTGTACACAATAAAGATTATATTTATTTATTATGTTTATATTATGAAATAAATTACACAAGAATCACATTGTCAAATAGTTCACACCTGCGTAGTTGGAAACTTAAATCTTTACTGAGCAATATGTTTTATGTTTATTGATCAAGCAATTCTGCAAACCGTTAATCTTTTACACGATTAACTCTTTAATTGATATATTTATAGTAATTGTTATTATTATATTATTATTATACATATATTATGATTATTATTGCGTTTATTATTATTTATTTATGTATTTTTAATTATTTTATTTTTAACTGGTGCAACATAAGATGGTGGATTCCTTCCTAATACTAATTCTGTCTAAATCGCTTCCCTCCCCATTATTTAATTTGAATATAGCGCTCAGTTCTATAATCATTTATAACAAGGTAAATTTCGCCGTTTTACCGTTTCCTCTTGAACTCCTTAGACTTCAAGCAGGTCCCCTTCTAAGGTACCTCGATGAAGCTCTGTAAGTCCACATATTCGAAGTCTTTCGTCATAAGGGTGTCCTTTTTCAGAACTCATCAAGCGAGTTGCTCATCGTTAGACCCTTCAAGAAGTTCGATGTCTTTTTTTTTGTGGATGTGGTCTCCGTACATGAATACAGTATTCCAAGTGCGGACAGGAAAAATTAAAAAAGGGAAAGAGAATAGTTAGCGAGAAAAACAACAAAAAAGAAATGACGGAACAGCTGTTTAGAGAGTGGACAGAAGTCACATTCGGAAAGCCTTTGAATGAAAAGCAGGAAAATTGTGAGAAAAACATCCGCGAGATGCAGAAAATGATTGAAAAACTGACGGATCCCACTGGCACTAACCAAACTAGAGCTAGAAACATATTACGTGAAATTAATATCAGCAGGGAAAACTTAAAGGAAGCTATTAACTCGCTCCCCAGTAAAGCAACGATCGGGCCGGACCAGTTCCCGCTATTCATGATAAAAATATGTAGTGCTTACATAATCGAACCGCTCCACCACCTCTTCCAGCGAATACTAAGTGAGGGGGTTATCCCGGAAAAATGGAAGAGATATTACGTAAAACCAGTTCCAAAAATAAGCAATCCTAAAACCAGTAAAGATTTCAGGCCCATCGCAATCGGATGCTCTCTGCAAAAAATATTTGAAAAAGCAATCCTGAGCACCATCAATCAGCACTGCTTTGGGGACAGGCCAGAATACTTACATTCTGTGCTTCCTCGAAGGTCGACTATTACTAATTTAATGGAGACTCTACTCCGAATACAGCTAGCTTTAAACAATAAACAACAGTTGGACATCGTTTTTCTGGATGTTGCAGCAGCCTTCGACAACGTCTCAATCCCAGCTATAACAGTAATCCTCAAGGAGTATTTCTTCATTTCAGGAAGCACTTTAAGCATTCTCACTAACACCCTTCAAGAAAGACAAATTATCGCAATAAACGGGAAACAAACAGCATCTTACTGTATCTCCAGGGGAGTACCTCAAGGGGGCGTATTGTCCGCCACCTTCTTTGCAATAGCACTAGCCCCATTTTTAGCTCAAAACTGTGAACAATTTATTACATATGCTGACGATTTGAAATTTTTTGTAACATCTAAAGAACAAGAAACTGCACCCCATCTATCAGAGGAAGCAAACAAGGCAATCAAGAAGCTAGAAGAATATCTGCACTACATTGGCCTGAAACTTAATGAAAAGAAAACTGCCCAAATGACCTTCACCAACAAAAAGAAGAAAAATGAAATTACGATTTTTGTGAACAATACCAGAATCCAAAATTCCCCCGCACATGTTGACCTTGGCCTTAAGTGGGATGAATGATTAAACTTCATACCTCACTTCGAACACATTAGGAAAAAGACATACGCAGCACTGTGGAGCACTAGACAAGAACTCACCGCTCTCCGAAGCCCTCATCTTATAATTCAATACATCCTTAAATGCGTTACACCGATTCCGTTGTACGCATCGACTATCTGGTCATCAGCCCCTGAGAGCAACATCAAGGCCTTCTTAGGAGTAGAATACTGGCTCCTGAGATGGCTAAACAAGATTGCTGGGAAACCGTTTACCATCTCAAGAGCGATCTTGTCTGCCAATCTGGACATCACACCCTGGAAGTATATCATCACAACCAGAAACATCTTAACACTGGCAAAGCTACTAACGGAGAGAATAGATTCGCCGAAAGTGGGAAACGTGATCACTCGCCCCCGGATGATACGACCGAGAATAAAGAGGGAAGAACCAAGTCTCAAGTGCCAACTGACTCAATTGGACTCTCTGGGGAGATTTTTCCCAGCAAATACTGTGAATTATTTTAATAATTTAAACATAGATCCAGAGAAACTATGTACAGACAAAATGTATAGGACAGAAATCTTTGGTAATGTGTATCGGCAAGTATAAATATAATAAGAAGACTAATTTAATAATTTATATAATAATATTTAGCATTTAACAACCATTTGCAATTAATTCATTAACTACATATTCTGTGTTTTTGTATCTCCAAATTTTGTAAATAAGTTCATGTAAACATGCTTGTAAATGCTATAATGTAACCACACCCTCTAGCCACGTGCTGTCTATGGGTGTCTCGAAAGAGAAATAAAAAGATAATAATAATAATATACAGAAATTTTGCTAGTAGGGATAAGAAGGTGATTATCCATTTGTATAAGGCCACCGTTAGGCCGCATCTTGAGTATTTTATTCAGGTCCCGAGGCATCATTTTAGGAAGGATGTAGAACTGCTAGAACGGGTGCAGATAATGGCAATCAGGTTGGTGAAGGGAACAGAAGGTGCTCTTAACTAGAAAGACCTCAGTTCTGTAAATTGCAGTTTCTGAAGACTAGGCACCAACCGGGTGACCTGATTGAGGTGTTTAAGGCCTTGAATGGATTGAGTAAGCTGAATATGAATAGCATTCTTCTTCTTGTGTAGACTACACACATGAGGGGGCAGTAATTGAAGTTGAGGAAGTATGGTTGCAGGAGAATGTGGGGAAGTTTACTTCAGTCTGCTAGTGGTTGATTGTTGCAATAGGCTTCCACCTGTTATTGTGGAAGTAGATGGTTTGAATAAATTCAAGTAAAAACTAGACAAAATTCTTGGAGGGTACGGATTGGGTGAAGTGTAGCGTGTGTGTGTGTGTATTTTTGAAGTGAACCTTCTTTAGGCGCGCTCCAGGCAGTTTTCAGATGGGAGTAACTTGCGTTCGTGGACCTACAAAAAATTCAACGAAAATGCGACAGAGCAAACTAAACTAAAAAAAGTAAACGCATTACAGGCGGTTTGAACAGCCAACTATCATATTATAGCTGAATGCACCGGTTCTTTTCCGATCACCGAATTTAAACAGCGTTGGGCCCGGTTAGTAATGGAGATGTGACCACCTGGAAGTACTCGCTGTAGTTGACGTCTTGCCTTTATGGATGAACACTCAATAACAAAATAGCGTTCGTATAGCGAACGCTATTTTGTTTTGGAGTGTTCATCGTAGAGCGATTTGAGGGAGAGAGAGTCTTTATTGCAACTAGAGATAAATAAGTAAAGTTGCAACTGTCCCCCCACGGTCAAAGGCTCACATCAGAATTAAATAATTAATTGTGACACAACACTATATAAAAAATAAAAATATTAGAAAAATGTAACAAGTTATTATGATTCCTTACATAAAAAAGGTAAACTGCAGCCATTATCAACCCACTGCAGGATGGAAGCCTCCTCAACAATTCATGTTGAGGGAAATGGACCATAATCTACCACGCTGATCCAGTGCGGGTTGGCAGATCGACCGTATTTAGCAGTCAGGGGTGTGAACCCCGGTCTACTTAAGGAGCGTGTGCTACTGCACTCCCGCTCCTGACCACTCGGTCAGGAGCGGGAGTGCAGTAGCACTCGACTGACCGCCATTAACTAAATTTACATGCTGCATCACGTAAGGTTAAATTTACAATATTGTACACAAATGGCACTCATACCTTCTTTGAGACTTTTCCCCCCAGACGTAGCGAACAAATTTCTTTGAAGCACAGGAGAGCTTGGCAGATGGTGTAAAGAGGAGCATGAGCTTGCTTTTATTGGCTTTTGTGATTCGAACGATCTGCTAAGACCCTTTTTCTATAGGTTTTATTGGTACAGGACTTTATTCAAGTTGGCATCGAGCTACTGTACTTCCGTTAGCATTTGATTTGGGAGGAAGCAATTTGAGATATGAAGTCTCCGATACTTCGCGCAGAGGATCGGTTTCGACCGAAGTTCTGGCTTGGGTATTCTCTGGCAATACGAATCCCAAATGGACGGTGTTGAGATTTGGTCTGTGACCATGTTAACTGTAGCTGCTGTACTTCAATAATGCCATGTAGTGTTGCTGCATCCCCAGTGAACTGGCAAAGATTGTAGTTCTGTCCTGGGGTGGGAGACAAGCTTTCCGGTTAACCCATTTGAGGAGCCAGAATTCTGCTGCGAAGATTGGCTTCTTCGATGTAGTAGCTGCTGATGCTCACACTTCAGCGACATAGAGGAGCAGAGAATAAATTACTGTCCTAATGAATTTCCTAATTATGCGAGTATCCTTGACATAGATTAATTGCTGTTTGGCTGTCCATCGAAGAAAGACTGCTCTGGACGTGAGCTTGTCTACATGAGCAGAGAAAGCACAGTTTTGGATCAAATACCGTTTCCAAATCTGCGTGTGTAGGAGTAGCAGATATTACAGTTCAGTCGAATGTTGGGGCTGTTATTGTAGGGGTAGGTTTGAGGGAAAACACCTCGTCAATAAAATGCGACAGGAAATAATTCATCCCCCTCACCATTGTACCACTGCGTACCAGACACCAGCGATGCATCATCCAATCAGTAGGTCATGCATCACTACTGATCAATAGTGAATTTTTCCCTTCAATTTTTCCATGGCCTACTGATTGCACCATGCTATTTTTGAAGTGAAACTTATTTAGGCGCGCCCCAGGCAGTTTTCACATGGAAGTAACCTGCGTCCGTGGATTGACAAAAATTGCCACGAAAATGCTACACGAATTGATTCATTGCTCCACCATTGTACCACTCCCACCAGGCACGAGCGACGCGGAGCCTACGTAGCATCGACGCATGACACACTTAGTATCACTACGGCGCGACCACTCTGTAACTCGACACGCGTTCAAAACGTAAACGCATGTCGCGTTTACGTTTTAAATCGCTATATCTCAGCTTTTAGCAGTCCGATTTTAAAAATTTAAAAACCAAAATATTTCTTTCGTCATTCTTTACCGTATTTCATAAAATATTTCGATGGAAAAAAATTATAATTTCACATGCCGAAGACTAACAGTGAACGTTGTAAGGCGTATAGAGCACATATACGTGCAATGCGACTACCGAAACCACTTCCATTGAATGCAAAGGAGAGATCTAAGCTATTTCGACAGCGTAAGAAATTAATTTGTAAAATATTAAAACTGTAACGTTGAATGGCGATGACGCCTGACATCACGTCAGAATACAACCTTAGTGCGCAGGACAAAATATCGCAACGGACCACTAGTCGCACCTTGTCGCGAATGGGCTACAACAGCCGACGGCCACATCGCGTACCTTTGTTATCAATGAAGAACAAGAGAGCACGCCTCCTTTGGGCACAGCAACACTAGCACTGCACTATCGAGGATTGTAAATGAGTTGCTTGGTTTGACGAGTCGAAGTTCCTGGTTCATCATGTTGATGGGAGGCTCAGAATTTGGCGAAAACAACATGAATCCATGGATCCGTCATGTCTGACGACTACTGTGCAAGGTAGTGGGGTCAGTGTTATGGTGTGGGGAATGTTTTCTTGGCACACGTTGGGTCCATTGATCCCCATAGATTCACGTCTGACTGCCACATCGCACCTAAACATCGTTGCTGACCAAGTGCATCCGTTCCTGTTGACAGTTTATCCTCAGTCAGATGGTTACTTTCAGCAGGATAATGCGCCAGTGCACAAAGCCCGAATCACTATGGAATGGCTTCAGGAACATGACATTGACTTTTCTTTGCTGCAGTGCCCCCCCCCCCCCTCAGTTCCTCGGATCTCAATCCTATTGAACATCTTTGGGATGAGCTTGAAAGGGCTGTTTGCTGCAGGCTTACACCTCCGTCGAATCTCGAGGAACTGCGTGACACACTCATGCCTGCATGGTACTCCATTCCTTCAATTTTCCAGCATCTTGTTCATTCCATGCCTAGAAGAATTCAGGCTCTTTTGAAGGCTAAAGGAGGCTCAATACGCTACTAGGTAGGTGTACCTAATAAAGTGGCAGCGCAGTATATTACAGAATTGAATTAACTTTACTCATCTCACTGAGAAGCTTTTACCGATGTAATCAAGAAGCTTACGACTTGGTAGAATCGGAGCAAAATAAAATTTTCTTAGCATAAAAAGGTTTTAAAAATTATTCTTCACACTTTCATTGATACATTTATAGTAACTGGAAGCAATTTTCGTTAAACGACATTTCCGCAGATAATGTAGCTATTTGAAATTTTCTAATGTAGATGTCGCGCACACTGCGTGTGTAAAACAAATTTTATTAATGCACTTACCGAGCTAATTAAAATTCAGTTAACTAGTTGAATGATAAAGTGGGAGAATGAAAAATTTTTATATCTTTAATAAGGCAGTGCTATTATTTAAGGAGTGATGTATAAATGCTAAGAACTAGCACCTCAAACCTCAGTTATGCTATCAAGGATGAAATGAAGCCACCGAGCAGTTTTAATTAGTGATCGTGATCAATTTAACTTATTCGAAGAATTATGTCAATATTATACTTGCTTTAATTAGAATTAGATATAGGTACATTAGTCTAATTAGAATTACTCCACATGTTTTCGGTTTGTTTTTGTAATCAATGCTCAGTGAAAGGATAAATTATTCTTTTGCTAAGATTAAGATAGTTTTTTTTTTTTTTTTTGTTAGAAGAAACTGTTATTTAATCAAACTGTTTTGTTCTCGTACTTGTATCCCTAAACCAGGCAATTGGATTGTCACTTGAACACCACTCAAAATCTAGAATTATCGACAAAAAGGCCGGTAATTTAAAATGTAATAGTCTTCGAAAGAAACAAAAAAGATATCGGATGATGGCGTTGCCGAAATGATATTGAGAGAAAGAGAGTGTGAGAGTGAGTGAATAATGAGAGGTAGTGAGAAATAGAAGATGGAAGCAAAGAAAGAATGAATGAAAGAGAAAATATGGGAGGAAAGAAAGAATCAATGAATAAGAGGAAAGAAAAAAAGAAAGAATGATACAGAGAAAGACAGGGATTAATAGATAGATTTTTTTTATTTAAACATGAACAGTAGATACATTTTTTCAACAACAACTATTTGCATTCTATGTACAAAAGCAAAAAGAAAAAAAAAAGTAAACAAACTTTCTAGAGAGAAATATAAACGTTTCAACATTTCAATTTCACGGAATTAAGAACAGTTTCTTGGCATTGGGCCAGTCTCGTATTTAACACCTTGAAGGTGATGGACTCTTCAGTGATGGTGAAGAGGTGACCGCCACTATTCCATTCGCTGTTAAAATGATCCACAGTTTCTGGTCTTTTGCAGTGGAATTCGAGTAGAAGTCTGCTCTGCCACTTCCTCCGCAGACTCTGCTTGAGATTTTGCGCTGACATGTCTACAGGAGGCACATCGTCACTGCTTCTCGTGTGCTTCAAGTAGACGTTGTAAATGACGGCCTTGGCGGCAACGAATAAGTTGCAGGTGGTGTGTGCAGTGGAGCAGCTACCAGTAGTACTCTGGAGTGTGGGCGTCGTTGCAGGCAAGCTTTGCTGCATCCAGGGCATATTTGATCAGTTCCTTGTTCACCGGGCACGCCGGGTTTTTGTGTGTTCCAGGGTACCTGGAGTGGCGCAGAAAAGGCAGTAGTTTGAGGTGCGTAGACCGAAGATTTGTAGCTTGACTGGGGTGGGAAGGATGTTGTGCCACAGTCTCCACTGAATGTCTGCCTCCGATTTGGAACATTTCGTCCTGTACGGAAGGTTCCACCCACTGAAAGTTGGATGGTGGCTTGTGGTGAGTGAAGAGGGGTACAGGGATAGCCTGGCAGGTAGATGACTGGAAACTCGTGGCTGTGGCGAGACATAATTAGTTGATAGACTTTTTTGGAAGGTGCAGGGAACAGAGGTACAGTGTTTTCTGGTGTTGTGATGACGAAGGTTTGTGCTGGTCAGGATCCAGCGATATCTCCAATCCCTTTTGCTGTAGTGATGTCTGGGAGAGCTTGTGCAATCGCTGATTTTAGACGTTTGTGTTGCTGCTTTGCATTTATAGTTTTAATTGGCAGCTCTTCGGAACTTTTCCATTCGGTGGGGGGGGGTTAGGAGGTCGGCTATGATCCTAATTCCTGCCCAGTTCCACGTAGGAAGAACGAAGTGGTCATTAGTTGTGGGGTCTGTTATTCTTTTATTGTAGAAGAGTGGTTCTGAGAGTATTGCGGGAAGTGATGTTCCCTCAAGAGTGTGGTGAAGGTTAAGCTTCATCCAGCGGTGCAGTGCGTCTTTGTAGAAGGAAGGCAGTTAGATAGATAGAGAAATTGATCTTTAAATGAGCTGTGTATAGAACGGATACTCATTTCTTTGCAAAGCTATTGCAGATGTAGTCATGTTGTTCAACCTGGGAGAACACCGTCAAAATGAATTTTTTTTAGAAAAAACCTTTAAATAAAAAACTACTTCAAATTATGAAAAATTATTCTGGAGGTGACACCTTTTGAATTTTAATGAATGGATACCCTGACGTGCCGTATATCATCAAAGCGCCTCCGTAGCCAAGTGGGCAGGAGCAGCAGTGCGTAGCACACGCTTCTTGATTAGACCGGGGTTCGAGCCCGTGACCACCAAATACGGAGGATGCGGAAAGGTCAGGGAATGACCACCGCATATCCCCGGAGCAATATGGCCTTAGTTGCTAATGCTCCTAAAATCCAAATAACAAACAATAACAAGCCGTATATCATTCATGAATACGAATCAATGGCTTAGCATCATTTTGAACGGGTTTGGGAAGGCTTAAAAGTTCAAACTGGAACTTTTTCAGAATTTCTGACGTTTCTCGTAAATACTTTGACAGCCTTAATGCAACTGATATGGTTCTGTATTAAAAAAAATAAATATCATATTAAGGTCATCCGAGACCTACCTCATCTACTCGTGTCCATAAATTGCATGCTCTCTGGGTAGTCAGCAAGGAGCCTATCAATGATGCAATCACGTACATCACAGAAAATATCATCCAATCATCCAAGCAGCTGCCAATGCCATTCCGAAAACATCCCGGTTTCCACCTTTTTCCAAACTATGGTGGAATTCACAATGCACAGCAGCAAAATGGCTCAAAACAAAGCTTGGGGGATATTACGCCGATATACTACCACGGACAATCTAATAGCTTTTAAACGTGTACGAGCCAAAGCATGCTACATTCGCCGTCAGAATCAAAAGGAATCATGGATCCGTTTTAAATCATCTATTGTTCAGTCTACCACCACTAAGGTCGTCTGGGATAAAATCCGGGAAATGAAGGGAAAATATACATCTCACCTTTCATCGATCCTACAATATAATGGATGCTCTATTGCAGAGCCATCTGCAATAGCTAATGCTCTTGGGGAAACATTCTCAAACATATCTAGGATATCTTCCTATTCCCCAGAGTTCCTGGTCCTGAAACATAAAATAGAAAAACAGGCACAAAATTTCACACCGAAAGGCCTTTGTCCCTACAACGTGCCTTTCACTCCGTAGGAACTAAAAAGAGCTCTCTATCTTTCCGAGGCATGTGCTGTTGGACCAGTTGACATCCATTATGAAATGCTTAAATATCTCTCACTAACATCTATGGATTGCCTGTTTGTTCTGTATAACAGAATCTATATAAAAGAGCAATTTCCGGATTCCTGGCTCATGGCAATTGTTCTTGCCTTTGCGAAGCTAGGAAAGGATCCTAAATTCCCTACTAATTACCGTCCTATAGCTCTGACTAGCTGTCTGTGCAAAATCCTGGAAAGAAGGGTTAATTTTCCTTTAAAGTGGTATTTACAATCGAATGATCTTCTCTCCAGCATCCAGTGTATCTTCTGAAAAAAACAGATGAACTCTTGATCACTTAATTAGACTGGAAACATCCATCCGGGATGCTTTCCTAAAGCGAGGACATTTGGTGTCGGTATTCTTTGACATGGAGAAAGTGTATGACACAACTTGGCATCTTAAAAGGTTTGCATAGCCTCGGTCTTAGAGGGCATTTCCCTATGTTTATTAAAAACTTCCTTGCCAACCGGTCTTTACAAGTTCGTGTGGAATCCTCACTCTCTCTCGCTCCTTTTGCCAAGAGGAAGGAGTACCACAAGGATCAGTATTAAATGTCACGCTTTTTTGCCATCAAAGTAAATTCCATCACAGAATAGCTTCCTCCAACTGTAAACAGCGCCCTCTGTGTTGATGACTTTAGCATATTTTGTCAGTCATGCAACATGAGGGTTATTGAAAGAAAGCTGCAACAAGCCATTAACCGCCTTAATTCCTGGGCACTTGCTAATGGATTCAGGTTCTCGCTGCAGAAGACCGTTTGCGTACACTTTTGTCGTAAGCGTAATCTTCATCCTGAACCTGAAATAAAGTTCGGACAAAATGCTATTCCAGTAGTGTCAGACACAAAATTCTTGGGACTCGTGTTTGTTAAAAGTTGACCTTTCTAGAACATTCGTCAACTCCGTACAAAGTGCACGAGAGGACTAAATATTCTTCGCTCTTTCTCTCTCCGCTACGCGCTAGGGAGAAGTCAGGAGCACCTTACTACGTATTTATCGTGCACTTGTACGATACAAACTAGATTACGGGTCCCAGGTATATTCCCCAGAGACAGTGTCCTTCAATGGCTGGACCCTGCCCACCATCAGGCTATCCGTATCGCTACTGGCGCATTTCGAACGTCTCCTGTACCACCGTTATCGCTTCGACATAACTAGTTGTCTTTAAAGTATGCTTTAAAACTGAAATCCCTACCAGACCATCCTACGTGGACATCCGTTTTTGAGCCACGTTGGGAAAATTTGTACAATGCTCGTCAGATTACCAACCGACCTTTTGGTATTCGTGTATTTGGTATTCAAGAGCTACTCAGAGAGTTTAACATCATGGTACACAAGGTTGCACAAACACCAAAGCAAACTCTTCCACCCTGGCATGCTCATATCCCATCATGAGATTTTTCCCTTAAGAAATGGGTAAATTAGATAAAGTCTGCTACTCCATTATCTGTCTACCTGTAGCTCTATTCAGCACACACTCCGACTTCCAGCCAGTTTACACAGATGGCTCGAAGTCGGAATCGTGTGTAGGATCTGCTGTTGTCTTTCCAGACACTATAATATCTCAGCAGATCCTTCCTGAATCTAGCATATACACTGTAGAGCTGCATGCTATAGAGTTAGCTTTGGATCGCATTCGAACTTGTCAATACCAAAGGTCAATAATATATTCCGATTCTTTGAGTATATTATAGGCTTTAACATAAACTTCTGGAAAAGTAAAAACAACTTCAGTATGATTATGTAAAATCCATTACTAAGTGTAAAATTACCTCGGAGAATAAATTGGTTCTAGAATCCAGTAAAAAGGACCGTTAAGACCCATTTTTACAAGCTTACTCATGACAAACTTCATTCCAGAATTATCTACAATACTCTTGTCTCTGACGGTAATGTACATCCTGGACTGATACCGTAAATAAAATAATTGACATCCTGTCCTATTCCCTTGATGGACGATTGCAAAACTTACTTATTCGCCAAGATAATCTTGAAAATATTTCTTACGTGTAAACTCCCTTATTTACACAAGTGGAAGTTAATGCAGCTATTGCCAGTTTATATTTATGAAAAACAGGTAAATATCGGTTTTTCATAAATTTAAACCTCAAATCCTAACCAAAACCTCAATTATTCAGTAAACGTCTTTTAGAATCCACTCTTCCGTCAATGCGGAGAGTAGCTTTATTAAATATCCTTTCAACGTCAAACAAATCTTTTGAACAGCTTCGTTCTTACAGACCTATCGCTCTATTTGCCAATTTAGGTAAGGTTTTTGAGTGATTAATCTCTTTGAAAACTACAGCTTTGCTAACTGACAATAATCTCCTTTCTGGTAACCGATACGGCTTACCCCGGTTGTGAAGCAGAGAATGTCTTAGTTGACTTTTTCTATCTTATTAACTGCATACATCATAAACATACTCTCGCTATATTTATCAGCTTTGAAGGCACTTCCGGCTCACTTTGTGAGGTATCGACCTGATTGTTCTTAGAAATTCCAACTGTTTGTTAAAGTTATATAAGACGTTATTTGAGCAATAGATACGTCCCTGCCAGAACGAATTTTCAATCCATTATTCACCAAGTTTATTTGAATACCTTCAAAGCTCTATATTTTTTCTTTGTTGTTGAACCTTATAATGGACATTTGGTTCTTTAGGGAATTCGATCACAAGCCAATTGTATATGCCGACGACTTTGATTGAGCTCTTTATTTTTACGAGTTTGTATGCCAAGGATAACTACTCCCAGTTACAATTTCTGCTTATGTATTAAGTCTTCGTCTTAAATTACTGATTTATTGTTTAAGTTTTAAAATTACAGTTTTGGTGGTTTGCTTACTGACAATACAATGTTTAGAAACTATAATAAACACGTATCTTATAGTTTATGCACTGGAATCAAAAGAACTTTATTTTGACATACACATAATTGGTTTAGAGTTGGACTGATCATTTTACAACATACCATGCGCTGACCGTTTCATAAGTATGCTATGATATAAATTCATACTTCATATGGACACTGAAATTACTGCTGTTTTATTTTACAGTCCTCAACTGATTTTAAACGAGAATGACCTCCAGTATCTCATTTTATTACAATGATTTTCTTTCAGTTTCTTTTATTTATTTTTTTTTTTTTAGTTTTGCTGGCCCAGTTGTTTTGAAGGCGTGAAGTTGTTGGTGACGCCAACTTCGGCTATCCGTAATTTAGGATGGTATCTACTGGTTTTGCACTCTATCAGTGGATGAGGGATTTTATCTCATTCACTTTGGTGGGATCGTATCTTTGTTTTAGAGTCCCGCCTCCTCGGGGCCTTGGTAGGACCTGGGAAAGCAGTAAAGTGGCCAGAAACAACTAAACATCACTGACGCAGTACAAAAACAATGCTACCCTAATTTCTGGCCATTTTAAAGAGTTCTATTTCGCCACAGTGTACCATGCTCGAGTTGGAGTAACGTTAGCTTCCCTACAAAAGACACAACGCATATCCATCCTTAGACATTAAAGTTTGTATTTTTTCCAGTTGTCTTAATATTTGCGATATTTAAAAACAGTAGCGTGACATCTAGGAAGCTGTTTCATTTTTAATTAGACAAATCCTAAAATTTAAATCATTTTGGTAGAATTGCTAGTTTGTATCTTACTTCAGTTCAGTCAGTATTAGTCAGAAGTTCACAAATGTTGCAGTCACAGAATTTTTACTGGTTATAATCACCGTCCCTCACATTGCGAGGGAAAGGGCGTGAGATCGAATCCCCTCTGGACTAGGAAAAAATGTAATGGGATTCTTTTACCTCCTCACATTGTGGCAAAGGTCCTTCTAGTATAAAGACAAAACCAACCATGGAATGCATGCAATTTATAAACAAAATATACCAACACTTCACGGCCTTAGTCACCTTTCCGAAAATTCTAAACACTTTTTTTATCGATACTTTGCATTTGCAACAAACGAGAAACTGCGCATTTAAAACAAAATCTTTGAGAACTTTATAAAATAAGACCAATTCATTATAAACGATAATAAATGGCTTCAGTTAGAATTCTGTCTTGACGAGTGGAGGTTTTATAATTCTTTTGTCACATTGTCTTTAAAAGAATGTCATTTCTGACCGCTGCTGTTCACAGCTATCAGATACGGTTCTCTTCGGTTGCTATGGTGACGTCAAATTTCTCTTGATGCTTCAGCTGTCGTTTAAAAAGAAAAAAATATCCTTTAAAAAACATTATACTTTACTTTGCTGATACGAGGAAAAAGATGGGAGTTTTTTCTTTTGAACGTTGAAAACTTCCGTCTAGGGATCTATTAAATGATTTTTTTCTTAAGCATTGGTACATCAAAACTTGCAATAGATGCAATGGTAAAACAACTATTCTTGACTTCATTCTTACCAGCAAAAAAACATGTAGATGACTACAAAGTTACTTGATACTTAAATAACACCTCGAGAACGAAGAAAAATAATTATTAACGTGTAATTTGAGCTTAAAAGTGAACGAGATGGAGAATTAATAAAAATAACTGTAGCCATAAGCGGTAGGTGATTTAAATGGAATTCCTACTTGAAATGCCTAGAGAATTAGATCCGAAGTTACGCTGACTTTAATGTTGCTTACACCGCATAAACATCCATCCCTGGTAAATAAATAAAATTTCCATTTATACTCCGGGATATGCACATAGGATCAAAGGAGTTTACAGGATATGAACTGCCCAAAGAATCCCGGAAGAGAAGTTTGCGAACTGCTCTTTTGGGATTCATAGCCAAGGCTGATGGCATCTGCACCACACCACATCCAAATGTGATCTTGCTACCGACAACCCTAATGCATTTTATTATCAATAAAAATTTCTAGATCAACGTCAGAACCGGCCATCAGTACAATTTTTGCATATGAAGATAAGAAAATTGAAGCTACTTGATCTTTTTAATTCCTCGTTGTTATGATAGTCTAATTCTGGTTGTTAAACTGGGAAAACAGATCGTCCTACTCTCCCAGTAATCTTCGCAAAAACATCGTCAGATAACACCCTGAAGCACAGGCGAGCAATTCACAGAACTGAAATCGAAAACGAAGCATTTCTTCTACCTATGAACAACACTCTAGAATGATAGCCACATAAACTACCTTACAAAAAGTATTCGGTCGCCATCACATCTCTAAAAACAGATCTTAATGAAACAATTAATAGATGTAAGGCCACCTTTAGGTCTATTGACAGCGCCCAACAGTCAAAGAACTGTTTCGATGAGATCATTGTAGCAGAAAAATTTCGGTCAATTTCGCATTCGGTGCAATCGCTAGTTCAATTGTGTCAAAGGGGGGGGGGGAGAATGGGACACTCCCTGAATCAGCATTCCAATTCAAGGTTCTGAAATGGTTCATGTCTCCTATTGGAACATGGAGGAGCCAATTTCCATAGAACTGCTGTATGACACCAGAGAATTAACCAAGATGTCGGGTGTAACTACTTCGGATTTGTTTTTAGCACTTACAACTAACTGCCCGAGTCCGAACCGTGAAGAAGCAGGCCGAAATTATGAGAGTCTTGCAGATTTCATTGTGAGCACAATATATTACTGCAGGTGTGCAGGTGACCTTCCACACTAAATTATATATCCCAGATTTATTACTAAATAAATAATCAGAAATGATTCAAGAACGCTGGACTAGGTGTTCGTCGTTCGTTGGCGTGATGTGGAGGCTTACGGGAGGTAAATGCACTTGTAGACACCCTGTATACATCTGGGTCTCCAGTGTAATGTTTTCCAAGGGTTTCGATTGGTTCTCTCTCTCTCACTGCTTTCTTCAGAGATCCGCGTTTCTTATGCGTCAATTTTATGGTCTACCTGACCGTTTTTATATGTATTCATATTGCCCTCATTCTTCTGTCTTTATACTAAATCAGGCATGATTGACTTTTCGTAGTTCAAATTTACGTCTAGGGTGCTTATTAACAAATTTTGCTTGCTTGTGATATCTCTGTTATTGTCTGCACACTTTTAAACCTGTTCCTCCCTTTTCATACATCTTGTTTGCATGTAGTGACGTTCAATAATGCTGGTAGGACAGTGTAGGTCATAGGAATTCCAGTAGAAAACCACAGAATTACTTCACCTGTAAAAGTATCTGTTTTCTCCTTATTTAAATTATAACTGCAGTTTACTCCAAACGCTTAAGTATATAAGCAAATATACTTAAGCCACTTTGGCGATAGCATGACATTTGAACCATGAATGGTTCAAATGTCATGCTATCGCCATAGTTGATGTTATCCAAGTCAAGCTGGGTTATTTTGATATTTGTAAGTATTAGTGTTAATATTAGTATTATTAGCCACAGGCTTTTGATGCACCGGCCAAAAAAAGAAGGAAAAAGCATAAGAAAATACAAATTATGTGATTCCCTCCTCAAGCAGATAACTATCCAGTTGACCTTTGAATTTCTTCAAACTACCTTCGGAGGCAACTTGTTCCACCAATTAACGATTTGTTTGCTAAACGAAAACTTTCTATAATCTAGTCTCAATCTTCATTAATTAGAATTTATGGCCCCCAGTTCTGTAATACTTTACAACAGTGGAAATTCCGCCTTCATCATTTTACTATACCCTTTTACAGATTTATAGACCTCAATCAGGTCCCCTCTAAGGTGCATGATTGCCAAGCTGTGTAACCCACATAATCGGAGTCTTTCCTCGTATACGGTCGTCATTTTCCCGATCTCACCATGCGAGATACCAGTCTTTGGACCCTTCCAAGAAGCTCAATGTCTACATACCTGGACAGTGTTCCAAATGTGATCTTGCAATTGCCTTATACAGTAGGATTATGACCTTCCTATCTTGACAAGTTAATGTTCGATAAAGCATCGATAGGACACTGGACTTTCCTGGCCGCTTGTTTACACCACTCAGAAAACATCATATCTGTTCGTATCATAACTCCCAGATGCCTTTCTTCCTGTACTGTTTTTAATTCAACCCCACCAAGTGTATAAGCTATTTTGGGTCGCTATTTCTCAATTGTAAGATTTTCCATTTTTCTGCATTAAAACATAGCTTAATCGTCTCATTCACACACTGTCCATCACTAATTATACTGCACAGTTCGATAGGTATCGGCGTTTCTATTCAGGAGATATGATGGCTTAAATGCGTCAACTAACTTTCTTGCACAAGTTGTATTTTAACAAAGGATTCGCATGAAATGGATTCAGTTGATCCCCGGGTTCTCTAATGATAACATACAAAAGTGTTTATCTTTAGCGACACTATAACTGTTATCGAAGTGCTTTCGGGCTCTCCAACATAAAACACTGTTTTCTACAGATATCGCAAGGCCATAATCACACAATCTTTGATTAGATGTCGCAGTGTCACGCCGGTCGATTATCGGTTCATTATCTTTTCTCTTTTTCCATTTATTATGACAGTATCTTGTGTACAATGATGCTTTCATCTCATTGATCCAAATATCGGATTTTTGTCTGTTTGTTCAACAACTTTAATTTTTGGATTTATCTTTCGTTTTTAGCAGGTGTTCTTTATACAATTCTTATCTTCTAGAAGATAAGATAAGATAAATGGGAAGTATATTTGTGGTGTCTCTTTTTTTTTCTCTAACTTTTACGGTTTTTTCCTAATTCGCAAAATGATTAATTAATTAATTATTAATTATTTAATTGGGTCCAGTGTGGGCACTCAACGTTCCCAACAGACTTCGATTAATAATTACCTGACACAATGTTATAATCAGTTTTTGTGTGATTTGTATTTTATTTTACTCTTGCGGTTTGAATGTCTTTTTGTAGTTGAACATTTTTAAAATACTGATCACTTTCTACATTACTTCAAAATTGATAAATTAATTCCAGAGTGGGCACAGAAATTCCATCATAACAGCAAGCTGATAGGGTATTGATCATACCTATTGCTGGATATTTATCGAATATACGTGGTGTTTTTTTCACTTTAATTCAAAATTTTAATACGACTGTTCAGGTAATGACAGTAAATACACACAGTAAACATTTAACAGTAAATGCAAAACGGTAATTATAGATGTTGATAGAAAATGAGGAGATCTTGGAACCTTCTAGATCAAAATTTTCGGGTGTTTTTATTTAATGCTCCTTCCTTTTCAAAAGTCAAAAGGAAATTAGATTTTCGTATCTGACATTTAGAAATGTCCCTCTTGTATTAATAAATTATGTGTACCGACAGATTTCTTCTTTAACCATCTGATTATTCAAGTTTCCTATGCATATTTTAATATTTTAAAAGGAAAAGAATAATTTTTTCCCATAAAATAAATCTCCATTTTCCGTTTAATTACGGTAAGGCATAATGATTAATACAAGAGGGACATCACTGAACGTTAGATACAAAAGTTTTCCTTTTCTTTTGAAAATGAGCCAATAAACGCCAAAACATTTTTGAAACTAGCTTTGGTCTGGAAGATTCCAATTTTATCTTGTTTTCTCTGTACACATATTTGCTGCACTATATTTACTGTTAAATATCAAGGAAAAGAGAGGATATTCCTGGATATTCTACATAATGTGTGCCGTTAAAATATTGAATCACATTGAAAAGATACATCACACCAGATACGCTGTGGTGCAACTTTATTAGGTACACCCCTGTTGTGCACACAAATGGTCCGTCCCACAATGTTGCAAGTCACATGACCACAGTTGTGGATATAAATGCAGCAGAACAACCTTTCTATCAACAACCTGAGCAACCTATCAGTTAAGCGTATAAACCGTAGCAAGAATGGAGAAAAAGAGTGATCTAATGGACTTCGAACCTGGCATGGTAGTAGGTGTAAGATGTGCTGGACAAAGCATCTCGGAAACTGCAGTTCTCCTGAACTTTTCACTCGCCACAGTTTCATGGTTATATCGAGAATGGTGCAACGAACAGAAAATATCCTCTGAACGGCACTCCTGTGGAAGAAAATCGCTTGTTGGTGAGAGAGGTCAGAGAAGGATGGCTAGAATTGTGCAAGAAAAGAGACAGGCCACAATGTAGCACATCACGTCAGAATACAACCTTGGTGCGCAGAACAAAATATCGCAACGGACCACTAGTCGCACTTTGTCGCGAATGGGCCACAACAGCCGAGCCACATCGCGTACCTTTGTTGTCAATGAAGAACAAGAGAGCACGCCTCCTGTGCGCATAGCAACACCAGCACTGCACTATCGAGGATTGGAAAAGAGTTGCTTGTTTTGACGAGTCGAAGTTCCTGGTTCATCATGTTGATGGGAGGCTCAGAATTTGGCGAAAACAACATGGATCCATCATGTCTGACGACTACCGTGCAAGGTGGTGGGGGCAGTGTTATGATGTGGAGAACGTTCTCTTGGCACACTTTGGGTCCATTGACACCCATAGATTCACGTCTGACTGTTACATCGTACCTTAACATCGTTGCTGACCAAGTGCATCCGTTCCTGCTGACAGTTTATCCTCAGTCAGATGGTTACTTCCAGCAGGATAATGCGCCAGTGCACAAAGCTCGAATCACTATGGAATGGTTCCAGGAACATGACAATGACTTTTCTTTGTTGCAGTGGCCCGCTCAGTTCCTCGGATCTCAATCCTATTGAACATCTTTGGGATGAGCTTGAAAGGGCTGTTCGCTGCAGGCCTACACCTCCGTCGAATCTCAAGGAACTGCGTGACACAGTCATGTCTACGGACCAGTGCACAATCTTTTCTGCATCTTGATCAATCCATGCCTAGACGAATTCAGGCTGTTTTGAAGGCTAAAGGAGGCTCAACACGCTACTAGGTAGGTGTACCTAATAAACCGGCAGCACAGTGTATGTTAAATTAATTTCTAACGATAGGTGTAATCAATACCCTAAAATCGTAAAACCAATATAAAATGCATATTATGAAAAAACTGATAATAGCCTTGTGTCAGATTATTCTTCGAATTGTGTCGAAAATGATGAGCACCCGCATGACATCAACTTCTGGTGTTATTTGGAATCAGGCAATTTTCAAAGTAGGAGCACTGTGGGGGTGGGTGGATTATTATTGTGGGGGTGTTGTGGGTATTATTGTTTTTTTTTGGTTGCCCTAATTTTCTTTATATTTTAATTATTATAATTTATCCCCTTTTTTATATGTATATCCCCGTAGTCCAATCCTCCCACTTAGCATCTGACTTGTTTGTTCTCAGAAGATTACCTGACTCGTAGGGGACCTTAATTATTTTAAGTATTTCTCCACAGGATTGGCTGAGTTTCGGAATGACAGACTCCAACACTTGAATGTAAAATAAAACAATGTTTATTAACATATCATACAGAAATTAGCAATAGTATTTGGCCAAACTATATTTGGCTGGTGACTTGTTAATTCATTAACCTTTATATGTGTAAATATCTTGTTCAAACTCAATTGTTTCATCATCAGATATTCTATTCTAATACACATTATTATTCATTATGACATGGTGTCTCTTCATGTTCTTTACAGGGACTTCAATAGGTCGTGTCATACACCTTACATAGATTCTTCCCACTCTTCTTCTGAACAGTCTGTATAATAAACCAACAACTACCAGCCAATGAACTGGCTCACAAAAACCTTCAGAGTTCGTGTCTCAATTTGTAAAAAAAATTGCATTTATTCAATTAGACACCCTTTCTGCATTCAGGTCAACAGGAAATATCAATCAATTCAATTAAACATTACCCTTCTGAACAGTTAACCCTCTATACCTTTATATATATATCACTTATTAATTAGCCCCTACTCAAAATCAGAAATACTCTCCACAAATCAACTCATAATAAATTGAAATTTCAACCTTCAATTTCATACATATTATAAAAACCTTTCCCAACTTTAAACAATTCTCAGTTATCTATTATAATCTCTCCTTCCAGCAAGCATATATATGAGGAGCTTCACTTCAAATTATAGGCTACGTCCGTCTTAAATACCTTACACTTTTATTCATATATTCATTACTTAAACCTCCCTCCTTACTATGTATATCTATTTCTCCTAAAGTCCTTTCCTAAATAAATTAAGTACACCTATTTCGGTAAACTCTATAGCACTTACATGTTTGGCCTGGAACTTTCCTCCCTGCTCGGCTTCCTTTCATATCGGTCATTCAGGTACTGGAATGCGGGGACGCTCATTTGGGGATCTCGGTGATTTATGGTGTCTCCCTACCGGATACTGCACGGCTGGGATCAATCAGTGTTGCATACACTTTACAGGTCAGCATTTCTTCTTCCGTGGATAGAGGGGTTTTCGAGTAGGTCAATGGTTCGACCACTCATTCGACTGACTTCGCCTATATAATTCTCAGGGTGTGATTCTTCCTTCTTCCTCACTACGGCTTCCATGTTTACAGGTGAACATTCCTACTGGCTGTCGGGATATGCAGAATTTCTATCACTGCTTCCATCTACCTCAGGTCTGCAGCTATCATCCAAATTAGACTGCTGCTCTGCTTTGTATCGTTCTCCAACTCCTTCAAATCATCCTCCAGACCGCTCCGAGAACTTCTTCCGACTCCTCCGAAAACTTCTTCCGAATCTCACGAAAACTTTTCCAGAATTCCTCGAAAACCTTTTCAGAATCTCCCTCTCAAAATTCCCTCTATTTTCTTCCTGGCCAATAGGAGATCTGCACATCCTTTTTCCTGTGTTCTCATTTGTCTCCTCTCCTCTTCCGTGGGCGGGTCTTCTTTATTCTTTGTGCCCCAACTTCCGTGGACCTCGAACATACCAGAACAATCCAGAAAGAGAAGCGGAAGTTCAGGTCAACTGAGAAGCGTCACAGCTCCTCCCGTGACCTCACGCGCGCACACCTGGTGACGACGCCCACCTCTAATAGCGTTTCACCGTGAAATCTTTAAGAGGGCCAGCTTAAGCACTCTTGGCCCTTTCTATGGTGCATCTGCCTCTGTCTTAATGGGGGATTTGTCATGGTATATTACTTTCACTCACTCGTCAAAGAACTTCTATACAAACAAGCTACTACTAAACAGAGAGTGACTGGAAGGTATTTTTGAATTCCAGTGTTTCTTAATCCATGTTGTTTGTATCAGAAAACCACTATTCGTACTACAGTTAACATTCTCATAATATTTAACAATTTTTATTAATTAATGTAAGGACGGGTCCTTACAGCACCCTTGAGGTCATACATCATAGAAATGTGATCCGTAAATTCGGCTTTTGAATGCAGAAGATATAAAACCCGGATAATTTCTGGGTTTTATATCTTTAATAACCAGTGCACCCTACTCGCACATAGGAGGGTCAGCCCTCAGAAGAAAATATGTAAGATGATTGTGTTCTATGCGGAGTAGAGCTAGAACAACTTCTTTGTGATTCTGCGCAGACTAGACTGCCATTATCGGATTGAAGGCGTAATCTCCTGTAATTTGTTTGAAGTCTGCTCATACCATGTGCAGACTTCAGTGTCCTACAACGGTAAATCATTAAAAACAGTAATAAAAAAAAAGTAAAAGATAAGAAGGCGTTAAACGATTACAGTGACCCACGAAAATTAGGCAAGACAAAAGTAGACTAGACTGCCTTGTTTGGATTACAGGCTTTATCTCATACAATTTGTTTGTAACCTGTCCGTGCCATGATTTTGTCATTAGGAGTGTAACATATATCGTATTACTTGCCTGTAGTCTATATAGTGGACCATCAGGCTGTGAAGTATGTTGGCTGCACGATTTGCTAGATCATTACCGCTGATCCCAATGGGATCCAACAGAAGCTGATGGCAAATATAGATTCATTAAGACAATATAACTTCTCCTGAACCCTGGGCAGGACTGATTGAGGATTATATCTCATCATTGCGAAAGTCTGCAATGCACTTAAAGAATCTGTGTAAACCATACACCTTTGATAATGTCTGCAATGCACTTAAATAATCTGTATAAATCTTTGATAATTATTAGTTTTAACGTGATCCAAGGCTAGCTCTGTAGCATACAATTCTGCAATGTATATTCTGCACTCGTGTGGAATCTTCTCGGATACTGTACTATCTGGGAAAACTGCAGCGAATCCCACAGATGGTTTTTATTTCAAGCCATTAGTGAAGGCAGGCAAGAAATCAGAGTAAGTAGATCGATGGGTAGCATGGAGTTGTAGGTAGAAAGACGGTAAAGTGCTGACCTTTCCCCCATTATTAATGGAGAAGTTGCATGCAAGAGTGGAATGGGTTGCCTTGGTGACTGGGCAACATTGTCAACCATGATTTTAAGCTCTCTCTGAGCAGCTCTTGGACACAACTACTTAAAGCAACAGTTGGCGGACTGACTAGTATTTTTGGGTTGCTGCGTTTAAGTGAGTCATGTCTTGCTTCCTGACAGGTAGTCTTTTGTTCAACCTTGTATTTTTGAAAGTTTTTCCCTTCCTTCTAGATTTCGCAGGCTGGATGCGGCCTTTACAACTTGGACATCGCAGAATTACTGTAGTGCAGTGCATTTGTGTATGGGTTAGGAGCCACAGTTCGGGCAAATTATGTCACCTCAACATATTGTCTGAGAGTGCAAATTTTTGACACCTATAGCATTTTTTTCCCCTAAATTATTATTTTTAAATATTTAGACAGAATAACATTCATTTACGAGAGCTTTGCAATGAATGTTTTTATTGAATGAATTTTGCTTGTGTACTTATAAAAATTAAAATATTGACTTAAATCAGCTGAATTCATCCATGTACTAATTAGCACGTCTAATAAATGAATGCATTCCAATTATACTTGCAAAAATATGCAATAAATCACTGTATTGACGAATCACATCAAAGTTCCAAACATAAATATACCTTCTATTTATCTCAATCGCAAATTGGAAGTAAGATATCGGGTGTACAAAGACTACCCTCTAACAACACGAAATAAGATTAAAAGGAATCGAAGAAAGATATGTAGAAACACACATTAATGCGTTTGAACCGGAAAACTCATATTTGGATCAATGAAATAAAAGCATTGTAGGACGCAAGACACTGCGAACCTGGATGAAAGGAGAAAGGTCCGGAAATCGACCCATGTGATCCCAGAAAGATCTAATTAAAGACTAGGTGTAATTATAGTCTTGCGATGTTTGTAATAATTACAATATACTGCCTTTTATGTAGCAGAACCCGAAAGATCCTCGAAGTAATTGGAGTGTCCAAGAAAAAAAATAACTTTGTAGGTTATAATTAAAGGCCCCACGGATGTATGGGTTCGGCTCACGCGATCTTTTATGCGTTTTTTTCGAGACACAAAAAATCTACTAAATTAGTGCTAAGTAAACAAATCGATTATATTATTCGAATGATTAATTTATGTCTGATATACTACACTGCAAGAACAGAATTCATGGGATATCTGGTTCTTAGGCAACGCGATGCTGTCAACCCTCTCGCTAGTGGACAAACCCACCGCTTGCAGGTATAAAGGTACACTGTATTCACGTAGACGGTAATTCGATGTCAGTATGGATATACGTCTTGAGTTAACCGACACTAAAAGAGGAATGATAGTGGTTGCCCGACGCATGGGTTACTCTATTGCGGAGGTGGTACAGAAATTGCACTAGAGCCACCGACCCACCAGAGTCCCATTGCTAAACCACGACACAGGACTCTATGCCTCAACTTCGGCACTGGAGCTTGGATGATTGGAGACGGGTCACCTGGTCCGATGAGATCCGTTTCCAGTTATTTCGAGCGGACTGGAGGGTGCGTATCTGGAGGAAATCACACGAAGCTATGCACCCGTCATGTCAACAAGGAACTGTTGAGGCAGGTGGCGGTCGGTAATGGTCTGTTCAACTGGCACACGTTGAGACCTCTGGTACGTCTAGACGCATCTCTAAACGGTCCAGGTTACGTGTCCGTCCTTCCAGACCATCTACATCCATTCATGGTCATCGTGCATCCACAGAGCCATGGTGACTAGAACATGGTTCGAAGAGCATTCCGCAGATTTTACCACCATGGAATGGCCTCCCCGTTCAACGGACATGAACCCTGTGGAGCATTTTTGGGATGCTGTTGAAAGGTCCGTTCGAGCTTTGGATACTCCACCCAGGAATGTGACGCAATTATGGCAAAAGGTACAGCAAGCATTGATGGAAATACCTGTGGCACACTTTCGTGAATTAATAGACTCAATGCCTCGCCGTGTGACTGCCCTTTTTCCGGCGCCAGGTGGGCAGGAGCAGCAGTGCGTAGCACATGCTGCTCCTGCCCACCTGGCGCCGGAAATTCTTGATTAGACCAGGGTTCGAGCCCGTGAGCCACCAAATACGGAGGATGCGGAAAGGTCAGGGAATGACCACTGCATATCCCTAGAGCAATATGGCCTTAGTTGCTAATGCTCCTAAAAACCAAATAACAACAACAACAACAACCTTTTTCCGGCTAAAGGTGGCCCTACCCGTTAGTAGGTAGGTATCCCATGATTTCTGTTCACTCAGTGTACTAGTCATTGGATTGTGCCCACCACTACTTAGAAATACGTCGCGTGACACCTAGTAGGGAATCCAGCAGCTACTCGGATCAATCACTTTCCACTTCCCCTTATTGATCCGCGCCGAGAGCCAATAAATGTTTCTTCTATTTATGCAAATAAATTGTATACTAAGCCTCACTTTCTGTGAGAAAAACCATGCTACTACCCTCCCTGAAACCAACTAAATCAGCTATTGTGAAAAGGGCTAATAAAAATTCCTCATGTCATCGGCGGGATTCGAAAGCAGGTATTTTCACCCGGTGTTGGGAGGATGCCGATTCTAACCACTGTGCTCGTGGACAACCACCACCGGTCCTTCGAACAGCTGTACCTCTCGTTCTGAAGGCCGACCACGCACGTGAGGCGATACCGAACTCTGCAGCCACACTCCTCGCACTTTCTTGAGCTTCCTAATTATTCGACCTCCGGTAATGTCGTCCAGATGTTGTCTACTGGCCATTTCGTTGTCTGTATTACTGTATGAAACCAATCGAACGTCTGTAACAATCGTGCTCGCCATTCGGTAATTTATGTGAGCCTTCTCATCACGATTCAAATTTTTGCATGTGCACCAGCTTTCTACTGAACAGTCACAGTTATACAAATTGCTACAGGCTATTTCGTTTGATTTTGTGGTTGTAACCTTTAGAAATAATGTTGGTCTTTAAGTTTTGTACACCAGTGTAGTTTAATTATTCCCATTATAACAACATGGTAGTACCAACAAATAGGGAGGGACAGCATATGCCTAAGGCTTTGTGAAGGTGTTCCCCGAGACGAATAAAAATGATGGAGATCCTATGCGTCCTTTATTAATTGAATGCCAACCTGAAGATTTCCTGAAAACACACCAACCTTCCATCTGGAAAAAAAGGAGCACTATTCATTGACTGGGTTCCACACATCATAAACTGGTTAACTCTGCCCAAAAGAAAATCAGCACAATTATAACTTTGAATCAGGTGAGAAAGAGCTGACTCATGTCAGAGAGCATCTGATTGGACACAGCACCATTCCATGTACCCAAGAAGGAACCATTTTCCTTCCTGGCTGAACCAAAGATTATAAAAGACTGGCCGCAGCAAATGACCAGTGAACAGTCGACCACCCTAATTCAGAGCATCCCAGTCAGAATTACAACTGTGAGTCTGCAAAGAACTCCACCACAATGCGATAGAAGGGTCCTAATACGAAGAGTAGTCTCAACATCATGGATCGTAATGCTCGTAGCTTAAGAAACAAATTAGAAAGGACAGAAATCCTTCTCTCCCACATGACTAGCATTCTTGTCACTGCATAGACATGGTTACATGAAAAACAAGCCAATTCAGTTTTTACATAAGCTAGCTTATCACGTTCTTTGATATATTCCCTCAAGCACAACTTTGCACAGATAATGTCCATTCTACATAGCACTCGGATCCCAGTCTTTGAAAAGCATTCGGATTTGAGCGTGACATATGATCCAAAGCTCCGTTTTCATAAAGATGTGGAAGGCCTGCAGCTCAAGCTATATCGATTGAGGTGGTAGATGAAGCAACGTCTTCTGAATACTCGCGATCTTGCGGACACCAGGATTTATATTCAGCAATGCCTGTATCCAGAAATCATGTATAGCGTCGAAATCTCGGGATCGGTAATCCCCACTACCTTAAAGCGTCTGTATGCTGCAGAATACTGACTTCTCAGGTTGCTGGCATACAAACATCGATATCCTTGTAGGACTTCGGAACAGACATTCTTGCGAGATAGCGAAATGTGTGTAAACTATGTGTATTCTGTGGTAATTTTCTCCTGTGCTGGACGAAAAACCAGAGTTCCTGGGATTAAAAACCATGGACACTCACCCGGGATTAACTATCTTAGCTACGCTGTGAAGAAAACCCATAAAAAAACTGTTACTAATAGGATTCGAATTCAGGCCTCTTCCACTCGATGTGGGTTGGAAGGTGTGCATATACGCTCTATGCTACCTGGAAGGGTAGGTCGTGCCCTATCATCTGTCATCTAATTATTAAACAGCTGGAAGCAAGTAACAATTTTAATGATGGAGGGATGATACCGCATTTCTCGTTGTCTCCAAATGAAATAACATCTATAATCTGTTTATAGGTTGAAACGGAACTCATCAGACAACAGAAGTGCATAAAGTCCACTTCAGTTGAGCCTTTTTAACACAGTCCGGTTGGAAATAATATCATCTTTGTTACTTGTGTAACCTCAAAAGATAGTTGATGACAGGTTATCGTAGGATTTCGTCTTGGAACCCGATAACGGTGTATTCTGGTTTACGTATCCTTTGGGCGACCTTGGTCAACTCTTCTTGTAAAGGTTCCTGTCTCGTGAAATTGCTTCCATAGTGCCGAGATGGAACTGCGTGATACATCAAGGCAACATGCCGCCTGCGACTGCCCACCTTCAGGTCGTCCAACGACCAGCCATCTCAAAGAATCATGTAAATGAAGATGATTTGCCAACTTGAGTACTAGAGATGTGTTTTCCCAGTGAGAAAGCCAAAAACAGGAATGAAATTATGGGGTCGCAACCCATGGTTTTTGTATAATGTGCTGCTCTCTAAGGTGGTACATCGATTTATTGGATAGTCGAAATTCGCATGCATATTATAAGAAACATTAGCCCTCGGCGATACTCTTCAAAATAAAATATTCGTGAAAGACATTTTGTTCTGTTAATTTTGTCCAGCAGTGTATTTATTACTGCACTTCGCGAGAGCAAGTCAGCATTAGCTGTACGGAGCAAATGATTTACACACTTAAATGCATCAATCCCAAGAGGATGACCTATTTTAAAGATGAAGGCTGCCTGGGACTTTTAAAGAAGCGTGTCTGATATGCATAATTAATCGAGAGTTTTAATGATTTAATAAATTCACGCTGTCCAACTAATTAATGTGAATTTTTGCAAGTTACAGAGGCCTTCATTTAATTAGTTTTATAATTTCTGTAATATTGGTCGTATATCAGTACTTGATGGTGCGTTTGGAAGATATTAAATTATGCCCACTCGAATTCTCTGGACATTTTAAACAGAAATTACTTTAATTCGAATGGATTGTATTCTTTACTGACTCCACCGCTTTCAGATTTAAGCCATTTTTTTTACACTGTAGTGACAATGCTTCGCTCGGTTGTCCCACTCACATAAAAAGCAGAAGTATTTAGTGCATCCATCTTGCAACCCAATCAGCAAAGCTAGCACTTTTAGGTTGGCACAGATATTCCATTTGTATTCTTGATAGCAAAAGAACCTGTAGGTTTTCGTACGTTTCTTTAATGGAACTGCATGGACCAATGGCATCGATTGATACCCATTTCCATTATGGAATAAAACTGCTTTCAAACTGACTTTGGATGAATCAATGAAAAGCTTCTACTACTCGGGGACGTAGAGTAGAACTATCATGGTTGGTTGGTTTTATTGGCGCATTAGCAACTAAGGCTATAAAAAAAAAGTAAAGTGCAGCCATTATCAACCCACTGCAGGGTGGAAGCCTCCTCAACAATTCATGCTGAGGGAAATGGACCATAATCTGCCACGCTGGTCCAGTGCGGGTTGGCAGATCGACCGTATTCAGCAGGCAGGGGCTTGAACCCCGGTCTACTCAAAGAGCGTGTGCTACTGCACTCCCGCTCCTGCCCACTCGGCTACGGAGGCCTGCGCCTAGAACTATCATTAATTCCTGAACATTGTAACAATAAACCAAAACACCATCCATGAAGTAATAGGTCGTTAAGTTAGATTGCTTCTTCCTATTAAAAGACACCTTGGCGGCCTTTTCAAGAAGATTTCACTACTGCTGCAGTGATCCGAGTAATTGAGCCTTGGTTTTGGAGATGTCCAAATCTCTGACCAAATCGTTCAATTCTGCCTGAGTGATTAGATAGTGGACATATTGGACACAGTGTTTTTTGTTATGCGGTTCCCGTGGTTTCCCACAAATCCGCGTTAAATACTCTGTTAACATAGCAAAGCCAGTCAGTGTGGGTTATGTGTGAGTAGTGTGTTGTTTGTGTTGTGTGACTGGCCTCTTCGTTACTGGGAGGCGCGATCACCAGGAAGGAGCCTCCCAGCATCCGTCCACTGGCACGAGGAGCCGGACCAGGGAGTAAAAGACATCTGACGGGCCGTCCACACTCTTGCAGGAGCGAGAGTGGGGAAGGCCAAGGAAAGAGCAGAGAAGAGACAGGAAAGTGGAAGACAGACAAGATAGCGAGGATGACAGAGCGTAGGCATCCTCCCAGGCGAAACGGAGCAGGAAGAGTGCTAGGTGCAGTTGTGGGAGTCCTGAAGAAAGACTGTGGGTAGGAAGAAGAGAATAGGTAAAGTTCAAATTAAAGGGTCCAGGATCGTCACAATGGAGAATCACGGAGCGGCGTCGACAGGGCTGTCCGCCATTTGCAGTTTCATGTCTGGAAGTTTCCGGTGCTGGGTAGTTGCTGTCTAGAGGAGGTTATCCAGGAGTAGTGTTCGGGAGTTGCAGGTGATGCCAGCGACGACGAAAGACCTCGTTGGCATAACTGGTCAGTGCACGGAAGGCATCATTAGATTCCAATAACTTGGTTTCTGGCCGAAGTGATGTAGTGTGGAGGTCTAGGAGTAGTTGGTTTCTTAGATCTAAGTATACGTTGCATGAGTGCATCACGTGATCCCAGTCTTCAGGTTCTCCGCAGGTACAGAGGGCATCCTCGACTAGGCCGAACTCTAGAAGGCGTCTCTTGAAGGACCCGTGGCCAGTTAATAGGAAGGAAGCATAGACGTTAGGGAAGAACCAAGTGGAACGTTGCTTGTTGATGTAGGTTACCACAGGAAGGAAAAGTTTAGTAGTTGCACCAGTTGGGGAGTTATTCCAGCGGGTTTGCCATAAGTTTATGAATTGTAGCCACACACGTTTATGTTCCTGTTTGATGTTGGTATCGGTACGGGTTTGAATAGTGAGGAATTCAGCTTCCTTATTCTTCTTGATGGAATGAGAAAGTCCGATAAAAGCGACGTGGAGGTCCAAAGGGAGGCGGCCTGTTAGTAGCTGTAGGGCGGCAGTTGATGTCGTTCTACATGCGCGGGTCATTTGTAGTAACATAAGTCGTTGAATTTGCTGAATTTTACGTTGAGCATGCACTAAAGTCATTCGGTGGTACCATACTGCAGCTCCATATGTAACAATTGGTATAAATACTGCTGAGTATAAAAGGCGTTGAGTTGGTCCTTTAAGACCCCAGTCCTTGCGGGTAAAGCGTGCTAACATAGTGATGTAATTTTTTATCTTTTCTTTGATAGCCTGGATATGAGGAATGAAAGTTCTCCTGTCGTCCAAAATTACTCCTAGGTACTTCACCGATCGGTAGTTTTTCAGTGGGCGGCCATTAAAACGTATGGTAGGAGGTCTGGAGAAGTCCAGTTTGCCTTTTAATAGGAGGGTTTTGCTCTTCTCAGTGGAGACTGAGAGTTTATTTTCCGTGGCCCATACGGACAGAGCAGCGAGAACAACCGTAGCCTGGGTTTCTATGGTGGCGCGGGTGGGGCCCTCAATGATAATAACCATGTCGTCGGCATAAGAAAGCTGAGTAGTGTGTGGGTAGTCCCTCAGGAGCCAGTCGTCGCGTATCATATTCCAGACAGCTGGCCCCAGGATGGAGCCCTGGGGACAGCCTCGGGTTAGATGTCGGGTGATGCAGTGATATTTTGTTTTGATGCTGACCTTGCGGTTAGAGAAGTAGCTTTTGAGGCAGTGGTAGAAATTCCAAGTGCAGTTAGAGACTCTGGCCCTCTGAAGAACGCCCGGCCACCACACTGTGTCAAAAGCTCCTTTGAAGTCAATGAAGATTGCCAGTACATAAGTTGCATCCGACTGTTCTGCAACTTTGAGGGTTTGGGATAGAACATCAATTGTGGAGCACCCTTGTTTGAATCCAAATTGAAGCGAGGATGCCAAACCACTGGCTTCATATCGGGGTTGGAAGCGGGAGAGCAGCAGTCTCTCAAAAACCTTGCTGAGAATGGGAAGCAGCGCAATCGGGCGATATGCCTTGGAGGTACCTGTGGGATCCTTAGGTAAGAGCCTCAGATTAGCATGCTTCCAACGTCCTGAGTGATTAGATGTGGCTTTGCAGTATCATGAGTTGAAAAGTCTGGATCTGTATTCGTTCTCGGTTCTGCATCTTCTGGAGACTCCTTTTCCAATCGCTAATCGGAGTGAAGACCATAAGTTTCTGAAAGCTTTGGCACTGCCATCATCGTGGGCATTCTTATTAAAGCTGAAGAACTGAAATGGACTTGGGCAGGACACATAGCTCGAAGACATGATGGCAGATGGACTAAGAAAATAACAGAATGGTACCCAAGAGGAACTAAAATAAAACCTGGAAGACAACAAAGGAAATGGACAGATGAAATTCACGAGTTCTTGGGTAGTAAATGGATGGCCGGTGCACGAAATGGAAGGAACTGTAAAGTTGTTGGAGAGGCCTTCATCCTGCAGTGGATTGAAAATGGCTGATGATGAGTGTTGTTTAAGTATCGAGTAACTTTGCAGCCATCTGAATGTTTTTTCAGCTGCTAGGGATGTAAATGGAGAACAGTTATTACCTTTTCGCCCATTACAAGTATTAGTTGTCCAAATCCAAGAACAAAATATTAAAAATGAAAAAAGTCACGTCTTTGTACTCTAATACACTTCAGAACTCGTGGGTGAGAAAAGTAGCGTAATGTAATTAAAGGAAGTTTCCTACAGGAACAGCTAAACCATCCAGAAATATCAGGTCACCATAGTAGCAGGAGAGAGAAAATTCCTGAAAACCGGTAGTTGTTGAGCAATTGGCAACTGCTATGGTGTTTGCTTGGAACATTTTATCGATGCATCCGATGGCGTTATATTTGAAGAGGAACTGCAGGTTATTTCTTGTAGATAGTATATTTGTGTCATCGTAAGGGATGACTCCAAAGATCAGAAGTGAGAGGTCAGTTGAGTCCATTTGTTGAGTTATGAGTTTTTTCATGGAGGGATGCTTTGGGTATCGCCAAGAGATGCTTTTCAGTTGGTAAATGGCCGCCTTGTCACTTTTCTCAGCACCTCAAGATCCAGTACTCTGTTCCAAGTTACTTCTGGAGATATGAAGATGGATTTGCAAAAACCAGATAAGACGCATAAAGAGCAACGGGATAAGGACATTTAGTATGTAAGAAATAATTAGACTGGGTTATATTATTACTGTAAGAGTCTGTTTTATGACCTAAAGAGCACGATTAATTTTAACTTTTGTAGCCAGAAAATGCGTTGGGGGAAATTTAGAGCATTATCCTAAATTACTTCAAGATCAAAAAGAGAAGTCTTTTGGATGACTGCCTTGAATTGTTCATCTCGGTGTTATTCAGAATGCATTTTTTGCTAAACGAGATAGATTTGAGCTGATTTGGTTTGATTAAGAGTGAGACAAGTATTGGATATAATTTTCAAGGTTTGCAAATACTTTTCCGACTTTCATTACATCTGCTAGTGTTGGAGGAGATAATTATCTTCAAATCATCGTTATACGAAGTCAGATTGTCAAGGGTTGCAGAGCGGTGGCACCAGATTGCCTGAGAGAAACCCACATGTGGTACCTCACAGGAAGTATCAAATTTAAGTTGGGCCTGATTGTGGATAAGAAAGGTTTCCTTCGTCAGAATGTTCATAAGCAGTTTTAGTAGATTACCTAGAATTTTAAAACACTGACAGAGAATTTCTTCAAGTGCATAGATGTTTAGATTGTCAAATGTTGCAGAAATATTGAGAAAGACGACATCAAGTTTTTCCTTACGGTGGAGCATACTCTGAATCTGTATGAAGGTGCTTAGAAGTTGTTAAGCATCCCTTGATGAGATATGGAGAGGTTGTGGGCGGTGTCCAAAACAGTGCGAAACCAAAGGGAAGAGAATTGATTTTTGAAGAATTTTTAGGAAAGTGTTCTGCTAATGGAAATAGGTCTTAAATCATTTGAGTTAGTAGGGTTCCTAATTTAAGTAAAGGTTTTGTTAGATATTTCTTCCAGACATTGGGTATGGCCACATACTCGATGTCTAATAGAACCTAACAATCATACTTTCCACAGATGTTTTCTTTTAGTTTAAGTTTGACCAGTTTGGTCTTGGTGTTTCTAATATTCTATTAGTAATCGATTCCAAACTGTACGCGGTGAAGTGCTTTTATTTCAAGTATTTAAATGGATATGTTTGTTATTTAGCAAATGCGAGATAGCCTTTACACGTAAAATGAAAACAAAATTCTAGAGAAGAATCCTCTGATACTCCAACACTTAAAATAAAATCACAGGGAGGAGTATCACCTTGGGGACAAGTACCGTCTTGTAGGTGAATCGATTTTGCCTTTTCGAGTAGCAAATTTCAGTTCGCAGGACTGTATACACTGCTCTATCCGTACGTCCTACCGAAGCACCACGTTTCAGACACAGCTATAAATATGTTTGTAGGCTTTCGAGGAGACAGTAATACGATTGTGAATGCAAGGTACCGCAATCTACGGACTTAACAGACTTCCAGCGCGGAATGATGATGATAGGGTACCACATAATTAATTGGTCTGTACGTGGCGTTTCAACGGAAATGAAGATCTCTAGATCAACAATTAGCGATTTGATCTGCAAATTGAGGCAGACTAGTGCTAAAATCCTAAACGACAGGGAAAAATTCCGAAGCTGAGGGAAGTGAAAGAGAGTCATGCGAGGGATCATCTACTCGGAATGCAGATCACCTTTGTTGCAGCACACAGATCCTCAGTGAGCCCTCGTGAATTGACCTGAGATCATTAGTTGTTTTGGATAATAATGCGTTATTATTCAAAACAACCATAATGGCCTGGACATAAAACAGACTAGTTTAAATGACAGGAGTGCCAACTAGTTTGATGGGACAGCTCAGAGTCCTGCAGAAAACCTCTGAACATGAATTAGATCGTCGAATGCTTGTGAGGAGAGACCACCCAAAACACAAAGATAAACTGGTTGTCGCTTTGAAGGACAAATGGTGGGAAAATATCGGAGTATAAATAAACTGATTTTAATAATAATAATAATGTTGGCATGGCACGTCTGGCAAAGCCAGATTTAAGCGGCACCCAACCAATCCAAAGGTATTCGGGTGCAAGAAAAAAGTGCGAAGAATTACTGTCATCAGTTGGATTATCCAGGAATTGGTAATTTGTGCCTCAAGTGGTTAGAACGCCTTCACTAGAATACATCTCGAACGAACTCAGTGAGAACTATATAGAAGTTTTCTTCCGCGAGAAAAATGTGCTCAGAATTTCGGGGATTTTCCTGTGTCTTCGTGAATAGCCTAGTCCGGTAGTAGTCATACTGGGGACAGAGGTACGTGACATGGTCCCAGTTAGTTTTCTTCATGGCTACAGAGACAGAATGTGGACATGCGTATATGTAAGGGCGGCACCTAGAACGTTTGTTCAACTCCGCCTCGTATCTCTGTGAAGAACAGTATCACTACAATTGGGCCAGATGTGTGTGACGTCGGTTTGTGTGTGTGTTCTGTTGTTCTGTTCTGGCCGCTTGGCTACCCAGAAGCATCAGTCACCTGGACAGATGATTCTGGGTACTCGTCCACACCACGGGAAGGTGGGCCAGTCCCAATAAAACACGTACCGTCTGTAAAGAGACTCTGACCCACCTGTTGTTGTCAGCAGGTGGGCCAGGAACCTCTGGGGGCCCATTCCAGAGGCAAGAGTGGAGAAATAAAAAAATATATATATAATAATAAATAAATAAATAAAAAAAAACTACCCGTGGTGCAGGTTATAAAAAATAAATAAATAAAAATAATAATAATAAAAATAAAAAATAAAAAATGATAAAAAAGCTAGTGGTGCATGCAGGTAATATATTATAATATATTATAATAATAAAGTGATATATTTATGTATGAGAAATAAAAATTGATAGTGTGGCAAATTGAGCCAAAAAAAAAAAAACGATAATAATTATATTAATAATAAAATAAAAAAAAATAATAATAAAATAAAATAATAATAATAATAATAATAAATAAATAAAAATAAAAATAATAAAAATTAAAATAAAATAATTACAGAGACAGAATGGATTTTCTTCAGTTCCAAGCATGGTTAATTTATATCTAAATGGGCCCTCCCTGTAAAGTGCCTGCCTGGCAACCCAAAGGTCGCGGGTTTGAATCCCGCCTCGGGCTTGGATCAGAGTACTGCAAAAATCATAGGAGGTGCATTATGGCCATAGAAGCCGATGCCCAACAACTAGCTAAAAAAACAACAAAAAAAAAAAAAAAAGTAAGCAGGAAGGTGACTTGGAGCAAACCAGGGAGGAGGCTTTGGGTATGTCAGTGATACAGTTGGAATAAATGTTTTGGTTACAGCACCTTTTGTTGTCGAATCCCAGTTATTTTGGCATATTTCACGCAGGTTTTTCTCCTATCTTTTTCTTTTCTTGTTTTGGGTCGTTTGCCATATCAAGCTGAATGCCAGAGTCTGTGCAACGGATCCCTTTTCTGATTTTATGGTTTAGTCCGCTCTTGATGACTTCAAGGTGGAGAGGCATTCCGTCAGGGCATATAGCCAGTCAGCACCTGGAGAGCGGCGGTGCTTACAGTGCAACAAGCTCTTCTGATGGCTAAGAAGAGCATAGAACGTTGGATAGAATCCAATTTTTTTGCAATTTCTGTCAAGGATAACTATGTGACACTACACAGCTGCACCGTAGCAAACCATGAGAAGGAAGATAACGCGGTAGATGAGAGAGTGCCCCCAGTCCGCCCGGCTGATGCGTGTAATCATGGCTGTATATTCCATTATCTGCAGATCCCTACGGCCGACTTCAGACATCTAGTGGATGACTTCGAATATCTGGATATCAATGCCTAAGCGAATAGCGACTGTTATTCGTGCGAACGGTGGTCCAATACGGTATTAAGTAGGTGATTGTAATTCAGTGATTACTAAAGTGTATATTGTTGTTTGTCTCGAAAGTTTAATGGACTATAAAAACGGGAGGTCATTGATACTTTTTAGAATTTTTTGAACCTCACCATATATAGGAATGACACCAAACTAAGAACAAGAATTTTCAGAAAAAATACCCATACCGGAAAGTACCTACATTTTGATTCGCACCACCCCCTTAACATAAAAAAAGCAGTTCTTTATAATCAGATTTACAATGCTATAAAATACAGTTCTACACAAAACGATCTTAACAATGAACTTCAATATCTCACAACAAAATTTATCTCTAGAAAGTACCCTACTCAATTAATTCAACAAACCATTTTTACTGTCCAAAATAATATTAACAATCCACCCAAACACACCTCTAATAATAATTTACGTATTATCCTACCTTACCATAGTAATTTTTGTAATCGGTTCCGCCGCATATTCAAAGGTACTAACATCACCCTCACGTTATCAACTTATAATAAACTTGGCTCATTATTTAATTCATACAAAGACACAAAAATATCACATCAGCGATATGAACAATATTATTTACCTAATAAAATGTCAACGTAACTGCAATGCATGTTACATTGGTAGCACAACTTCAAAATACGGTTCTAGTAAAACACACGCGCGTACTATCACTACAACAGCTTTAGAACAGGCCAAACCAACACAGAACTAGCATCACATGTCCATTCTCACAACCACACCCCCTTAGTAGACTCAGCCATTCCTATTATTAAATTAAAATCCAGTTTTAAAATTTTCCAATATGAAGCCCAAGTCATAGAATGGTTCCGCCGCCATTCCAATCTCCAAGTATTAAATACTAAACTACGTTACAACGTCGCACCGGCTTGGAATCTCATGCACCTGAGATTTCCACATGTACCCAGGAACATCACGGGAACTTAGCTTTCTTAAATACACGCGTTCACTCTCAACCCATCATTGCCAACTGAAGACGTGGATAACGAAAGCCATTTGTTATGGCTATTGGCCTCCAGTGTTAACCATTTATTTCAACTTTAATATTGACAACTAAGGACGAAGACGTGCATTTATACTTCCTTGCGCATATTTTAACTTCTGTTTTTAAAATCCCAACTTACTTGCTCCCAATTTAAATTTAAATTATCATCCACTCTATTCAAACATCAATTGCAGATTATAAAAAAAGGTGAGTACCATAATAAATTAAGCTATGCTATCATATTGAGATTTTCTAGAAGGTAATGTATGTAAAAAAAAAAAACTCTGAGTATTTCGTTCAGCTTTTTTAAATTATCCCTACTTTTTTGCCGATTTTATTGTGTTTTTCTAGTGATATTAAAAGTTGGTAAAATAATTAATTCTAATAAAATATGCAAAATCGATCTGTCAACATTCGTAAACTCACCTTCAGAAACAGCAAATTCCTAAACTGTGTTGATTACAAACAGAAATTGTTTTTCACAGTTTATTTATTTCTACTGTATAATTCCTGCAGTAGAAAAATTTCAGAAAAAAATTTATATTGGAACTGCCAGCTCTAATGGACTTTACATGATTCATTTGAATTGAAGGACGGAAAAGGGAGGTAGTTCCATAATGAAACAATCACAGCCAGTCAAGGCGTCACGTTATGTTTACCAATTAGTAATTGTAAAAATACCCTGGTTTTCAATTATCTTGCTATAGGTTTATAAAAAGGCAATCTATATTTGGATTGACCTTTCCGCTGTTTTGGCCGAATTCTACTGATAGGCTTTAGAATTAAAAAGGGAAATTGTTACGTTTTTGATAGAGATGATTACATCCTGACGTCAAAGTTGCTGTTTCTTGTTTTTCAGAAGATATTTAGTTTTAGATGTAACAGAAGATAGATTCGTTTCGAAAATGCGCAAATGTCAGCTTGTTCGACCACATGTAACAATTAGAGCTACAGTGAGCGGATTCTCATAAAATTTTAAATTTAGCTCTTTTAGAAGAATGTCGAGCCATTACAGGTTTAATTAAAATTGGATAAAGTGTAAACGAATGTGATTAAAATCAAACAAAAATAAACCAAGTTATCCGGACATCTTCATATATACAAATAACCTTTATTTACAGGAAAACTAATAACTTATGTTTAAACCTTTAGTATTTATGACAGCCTCTAGTCTCCAAAGAACACTCTCCAGCAGGGTTTTTTTTGGGTTACCCCGGGACGGCTCTGTGCCAGCAGGGTGCGAATATTTACAGAATAAGGTGCGAGGAACACATGTACAATAAACAAGAGTACATGCGTGCTCGACCCGAGACATTTACAGGATTAAATATACAATTACATGAAGACAAAAAGTCTTTGTCAAATAGAAATAGGCAAGTTAAAAAAAAAAAAGTCAGCCATGTCCAGGAGCAGGTGAGTACCATAGATTCATTATCTAGTAGCAGTTCCTGAGGATTTCCTTTCTGAAGAGCTTGTCTTCACTGAACCTATCAGGGTGGATCTTAAATTTATTGAAGATCCGAAGACAATTGGCTGGAAACATGTTCCTCAAGGAATCAATGCTTGAGAGCGTAAGACGCAGAGGGAGGCAGGAGTCGGGGTACTCCCCTCTTGCCCTCCTCAGGCTTTAGATTAATGTGGATACCGATGGAGCATCAATTCGCCCCTTTAGAAGCCGTGCAAGCGTGAGGATATTTTTTATCCTGATGATATGTCTCCAGGGAGTGGTGCCCAGATTTGCCTGCAGGATCGATCTGGAGATAGTTAGGGGGTGGCCTACCACCCAGCAAAGGAGAGTACCAACATGGTACTCTCCTTTGCAGACCTCCCTTGTTCTGCAAAATGTCTTCCTTCCCTTGGCGGGCTCCCAATGCCGGGGGTGATTCCCACTTCTTTGCTCCACCAAAGGATGCTTTCTTTTCTCATCTCCCTCTTTGTTCCCACTTTGATTCCACTCCTCTTACTATCTTCCCTCACTTTTTTTCTTATGTTTTCCGTCAGGAAGCTCAGCTACCCCTGACAGAGAGCAGCCAGAGTACTGTGGACAGCCTGGCTCACATCCCACTGGTGGTGGTGGCGGGCAGATCCTATCTAACTGATTTTCAGAGGGATGCTATTAATTAATCACATATTTAGCTCATCTATTCTTGCAATTATTGAGAGCCCACTCTATCCACTGCCGGTGATATCATGCAAGTACCTTTGTGATCCAACAACGCACAGGATGACAACAGAAGCTTACTCCACTTTATTTTGGAATGGCGGTCTTGAAGGTTTTGTTCTTTTTAACTTGGAATCAAAGCTACGGAGAATATTCAGGAATATTCTACAAGCATTTTTCGAGCACCTGCTTTGTCTGAGATGTTGTTTGTAGACTAGCATTATGTGAAGGAATTCATCTCTCAGAATAAACATAATAGCTTCATTCACACAACCGCTCCCGGTAAAATTCATAGTGCTCTCAGAATTTAGCTCTGACTTTTTATTCATACTCCATGAAATCCACGATTGCTACTCGGAGAATGTCCAAATAACCGGTCAGCAGAATTGCTCAGGCTGAAATTAGTACTTTAAACTTTATTTGCCAGTAACGAGTTTATATTCCCTTTCATGTCTCTTCACTAATAATGATGTGTAAGATGAAAAATCTTACATGTTTAATATTTTAGAAATGAGTGAGATTTATTTAAAATAAAGATTAGGGAATGGCAATATGGGGCAGCGGAACAGTACTGGCCACAAATACTAATTAGATAATGGGTCACAGGCAAAGAGATTAAATGTAGACAAGGTAACAGTAAAAGTTAGCGTGGGAGACTACTGGCCGAACGTAGCAATTAGCTACTGGCGAGGAGGTGCGAACAATTTAGGCTAGGACAGAACATACGAGAAGGACACAATCGGTCGGACATTCCTTTTGATCGAGGACTCCCGGAGGCCAGCCAGGTAGTAAATAGGGGTCAAATGCTCAAGTGAGATTTTAAAATTGGCGTCCGACTGTCGGCGATCGCAAGGTTAGAAGATAGTGAAAAACAAATTCGTTAAAAGCACAAACAAATTAGCGGCGCGCTTCAAAGGAACACACAATCTGGGAAAATTATAATTTATTAAAATAAGAGGTTGCATTGTACATAGTAAAATTTAGCTTGAGAAAAGGCGAAGGACGAATAGGGCAGAAAGAAAGTCGAAGAAAATGAGAAGATTGGGTAAACTCAGAAAAAAGACGAGCCGGAATTATGAGGGGTGTTGCTGAAGTCAGAGTTAAAAAAAGTGAGTGAGCAGGGGGAAACAGACACAGATCCCTCAGTTGAGCTTTATGTGGGTGGTTATAGAAATGAGTTAGACACAGATCCCGCAGTTGAGCTTTATGTGGGTGGTTATGAAGATGAATTAGTAAAGTCAGAACCCCGAGTTGAGTATGTGGGGGTGTGTGGAAATGTGTTAGGAAAAGACAAAGTTTAGATTCTCGTCGGCGTTTGGGAAAATGAGTTAGGACAGGCAGTTGAGTTTTTGTGTCGTGTTATAAAATGTGACAGACACAGAGTTGAGAATTTGGGAGTGTTTTGCGAAGATGAGTTAGTAACATGGACAGTTGAGGGTTCTGTTGTGGAGGAAATATGTGTCAGTTAACCGTTGAGTGTTTGGTCGTGGTGGGAAAAGAGCAGGGTAGCGCCCTGTGAGGTCTTCTTCTTGAAAGTGTTTTTTAATAGGTGGAGCGGGAAAACGAGGGTAGCACCCTATGAGTTTTTCCTTGTGAAAGGTTTTAATAAGGTAGAGAGAAAGGGAGCGAAATCCGCAGAATCAGTAGCTCGAGAGAAAGAAGCGAAAACTCGGAATTAGTAGCTCGATAAAGTGGCGAATGGAAGTAGCCCGTGTAAGTTGAAAAAAGGCCTCAGGATGAAGATAGCAGCCCCCATATCGACGGAGTATGATAGTATGCAACGTGCCAGCCCAGTTAAAGTGTACAGTGAGTCCATCAGAATACCAGAATTGTGATCCTCACTAGAAAATTCGCTAGGAGTTCTAGAATGAATGCCCTGATATACGATGATGACATTTCCAACTAAGAGTGGGAGGATCCAAAACAGCGAAGCTGCCTTAGAAGAAATTAAGTAAGTGACGAACATAATATTCTCGTTACCTTAAAGGACTTTAGGACCCTAATAACAGATTAGTGGAGATTTAAGATACTGAGAGATATATACATGTATAAAATTATATACGTAATGTAGAGAGAGATAAGTTAGGTAATAATAATAGAAATTTGACAGGTATAACTTTGTAATTAGTGAAAGGAACTAAAGAAGAAGAAAAGGGTGTTAATGATAGTAGTGGCTTTGATTAATAATAAAACATATGTTATGTTATAAGCAAAGGAGAGAAAGGGAATATTTGTCATAAGTTGTTTCCTGAAAAATGTAGGTATGATTAGCATTTTGGAAGGGGAGGGTAAAGTCCTAGACCAGTGTATAAGGTAAGAATTATGGAGCTTGTAAGGAAATTATGGATCATGTGCAAGGAAGAAACTATAATAGTTGATGTACTAATATAGTTTGTGTTGTAAAGGAAATGATAACATTAATAGAGTATAACCAATGTACGTAATTGTATATATAACTAATACTAAGTAGACAAAGTTGAATATTAATAGTACATGTCTCAGTTTGTTTATTTTTTTATGTTGTATATATATGTAAATAAACTATGTTATATTATATATTTGTGTGTGTAGTTTGTCATCCTGGAACACCCAGCTTTTCCGAAGGGAATTATAATTAGTCGAGAAGTTCCCTTGAATTTGGAATTCTTCTAGGAAGTAAAAGTCAGATGCGTAAGTGGGGGAAATAGGAATAAAGTGGATAAACATTAAAAGGGAACAAAGAAATAAAAATAAAGAAACAAATAAAAATATATAAATATATAAATCATCCTTAAATTCCACCCCCCACAGATGTTATGAAAGAAATAATTATTTCCTTCTTCAGAAGGTCTCTACAGAAATATGAGTTAACCCGTCATTTGTCGACGTACCTAGTTCTTCATTGAGTTCTACATCGACCATTATTAAGGTAGTCATATTGATGTTGAAAAAATAACAATTTCATCTTTGCACATTCATTTTGAGCGAAATTCTGTTGACAGTCCAGGACGGTAATATGACATTCTGTACACTGACTAGAAACTCTTTCAGGTACATTTACTCTTTTCATATAACAGATTGCTCCTTCAATAACAGCATCCCGTGTTCATTCCAAGTGATCCGTATGAGTATCTTGGAGACTTCAGTGATGCCATAGGAAACTGACAAGGCTTTTGCAGGGTAACGGAAAGGATACAGCCAGTCAAAGGACAATCCATTACGACAGTAGTAGGCAAAAGAGGCATTTCAGAACACTCAACTCGTGGGTTGTCGCAGCCAACAACAGAGCCTGGTCCCGTTCTTGTGAGAAAAAAAAAAAAAGAAGAAGCCTGATGAATCTCTGAATCTCGGTTAGTACTGTTTCATGAGAGAAAGCCAGAATTCATTATCTATGGGATAAGAGATCTGCAGCCATTTAATTTGCAACAACTATGGGAAGAAATTGAGTCAACATGGATCAACTTTGAATATCTGTCGTACACTTTCGAAATCTCATTGAGTCCATGCTATGAAATCCAGGTTATTCTAATAAAAGGAAACTATTCACTATTCTATATGTATATCTAACAAAGCAGTCACTTAACATACGTCACTGCTAATATTGCAGTGTGTCTAAATGTCACTATCCCACCAAAATATTAGAGAACATATTTATTGTATGTAAGAGATGTAACAATAAAGTTCCTGGACTGGTGCTGTTGCGGTCACGTTCGACGAGTTTGAAAATAAATGGAAGTGGTATGTTGTACTTAAACCTTCCTCAAAGTGTCATTATGCGAAGACCTCATCCAGACTCGTTAAAATAATCCTAATTTCCTCGACTGTATCGACACAGGAGATGAGTGTTTGGCATTTCAGTACGATCCAGAAACGAAGCGTCAGAGAATGCAGCGGAGTTCGAAATTATCGCTAATCCCCAAAACGTTTCGTTTACAGAAGTCTAAGATCAAGATGATGATGATCATATTTTCCGACAAACATTTTATTTGTACCTGAAAGAGAGATCAATGCTGTGGTCTTTGTACAGGTGCTTCCGAGACTATTAAAGCACATTTCTTGGGTCAGGTCGCAATTTAGAGATAAAAGCAGATGGTTCTTGTTTCACTACAATGCCCCCACCCATTTTGCACTTGTTGTAAATGCATTTATGTCAAACGTGCTATTGTACAGAGCAGCCATCCACCGTATCTCCCAATCTAGCACCAGCGGACTTCTTCCTCTTTTCTAAGGTGAAAACTGCCCTCAATGGAAAGAGATTTCAGGATGTTGAGGACATAAAGAAACACTTAACCGCTGAACTGAACAATCTCTTTGGACGCCTTCGCTGACTCTTTTCGGAAACTTTTAGAATGGTGTAATAACCGCATTCAATCAGGTGATGATTACTTTGAATATAAAAATAACATTTTTGAGCTCCTTCACTTCGTATTCTTTTTATTGCATCAGTCAAGAATCTTCATTACCACACCTTGTAGATCCACTGTTAACGGTGATGACAGAGAAAATCCTGCCAGATCAGTTCTACTTTGTTTGCACAGTTTATATATGGTGGTGTTATTCCATTTCTGTTGTAGAATGACTTTCAGATCAGATTCGTTAGTTGCTGACGATTATCTCCTTTTCATTGTTCCAGATGATACCACAGATTCTTGTTGGGATTAATATTCCACGACTGTGCCGGTCAGAGCATGAAAATTTGCTCAATGCTGGCTGTGGTTTTGTCATCTTGGAACCATACGTCACCTTTCGATCACCCGTCAACACTATGGGATGTGTCAGTCAAATTGTTCCGATACACTTTACATACCGCAGATCGCGCCTTCACACTAACCTGAGGACCCGTTTCGTACCAAAAAATAGTCTTAACAAGAACGTTGCCACCAATAAGGTCCCGGCTGCACAGTGGGCAGTAAAGATTCTGCCTCTTCCCAGGCCCCTACGGAAAAGTACCATGGAAAAGTACGTTTCATCAACGACTTCACGAGAAGTATGATCGTACTAAGTAACCTCACATGTTGTTACTATTTCACATCCTGTAAATCGGGAAGGCAGATTCTCTAATAAATTAGGAGAGCAGCGCACAAACCTACGCTCGTTGTGGTTTAAACAACTTTTCAATGGAGTTAGCCGAAACTTCCCTTTGAAGTCCAATTACAAGTAATTCCTCTGCGGGGAACAACAGCAAATTGATTAACAGTGTATGTCCTCCTTTCAGTTACGTTAAGACTCCCAATGGAACTCTTCCGTGCTACGATAAGTCTAACTGTTTCCTCTTCGGAAGTTTCTAAAGTGTCATTTATATATAGTTGAACTTTATAGACCTTGAAGTCATCGATTTGAGCGAGTATCCAACTTGTTACTGTCGAAAATTTCTCTGCGGATATATTTATAGAGCTAATTTGTCTCAGAATCATCAATTTAACGTCGTGGAGACTCTTTCTATAATTGCAAAAAAACCAAAACAACAATGTTAAGAATTCCTTTTTTCTTATGCTCTTTGTTGCGGTATTGTGTAATTTTTATGGCTTTTCTAATAGACAGTGCTTCCAAAGCGAATGAGTGTAACCATTATTAAGTAGTCATTCCAAAATTTTGTATTACTGTTGTCATCTTATATTTTTGCATAAATTTAAAATAGTTTTATTAAACTAGGATATAATTTTAGCTTTTTAATACTTTTGGAGAATTTAACTTACTTTCCATCGCTATGTCAACTTACTGTTATCGATTAACAAAAAATAATATCAAAATGAAATTGGTTCCATTAAATGTCTGAGGGAATCTAACTCCACGTTTGTCTTTTCTTCCATCAGGATGTTTGTCAGCTGTTGTACTATGGTCAGTAGAGAACTGCAAAATTGACCTGCTCATGTCACTATATCCTAGATATTTTCAATTAGATTCAGGTCTGGAGAATTAGTGGCCAGGGTTGACGTCGAAAAATCCTGGGAATGTTTCATGAACTATTCAGATACACTTTTTGCACGTTTGTTGTTTGCGTTGTTGTATTGAAGGATCCATCGTAATCGGGGTAAAAATGTATAAATGCAGGGTGAAGTAAGTCTGATACGACAGAGAGATTTACTGGAAATAATACCAACATCTAACAGTACGAGAGGATGCAGTCCGTACCAACAGATTATAGCCCATATCATAATATCATCTCTAGCCACTTGAGAGGTGGACACAAGACATTCTAGATACATGATTTCATGAGGTTCACGTCACACTTTCACCCTAATACTGGTAAAAAAAAATGTGTAAATCGGTGCATTTTCACTGTTCCACAGTCTTATCTTGGCATTGCCTTTCTATAGGCAAAGACTACCAAATCCTAGATTGTTGAACTTCTGCCGCATAGTTTGACTGGAAATGGATCATTCTTTGCCTAAATTAAACTTAAATTTAAATTTCCGCAGTCTCATTCTTGGAATGCCGAATGTCTGTCGCATGTCTTCCATTTAAATCTGCATTCTTCTTTCATTTACCGCTGATTGTATACTTTGGAGATGGTTGCTATCGACACACCAGTGATTTTTTGTTTGTTTTCTCAGTTCTCTCCTGTTAAACAATAAATGCCTTTCTGCAAATTGGAAAGATCACCTGCCTTTCCGAAGACTGGAAGTATTCATCTGGTACCAAGGAACTTGTAATAATGCCATGTGACAACGACATTTGCATACCGTACATTTTGTTATCTGTTAATACCAATTTCAAAAGGTTTCTAAAATTTTGACCAGTCAGTATATGAGCTGCTAAAAGAACTAGAAGTATCACTTAAGAACTACTCACTATCCTGATATAGACTGAAAAAGGATTCCCATAATTCAGTTAAAGATTTAAGGTGTGTTCTAATAAACTTTATCAACCTAAGAAAAACTTCTTTCAAATATGTGAAATTTATTGCCTCTCGAAGACTTCAGATAATTCACGATGAACTTTGGCTGACTCGAATGGATATAAATAGAGCGAAATCTAATTACATGACTAAGGAAAAAAGCATGTTTCCCTTGTTTGAAAGTGGTTATAACCTTATAAAGTTTATTAGTTCTTAAAGCAGCGGTGTCCCTTATGTTGCAATTCAACAGAGTAAAGTGTATTTTAATCTAATAGATGTAAAAGTTCCTGCATCCTGACAACGTTGAAGTTTTCTAATTTTTAAAATTTTATTCATATCGATACTCAACTTTAGCATGCAGACTAATAATTTTAGTAGATATTAATCTTTCATAAGGTGGTGCACTATGGCCATAGACGCCCATGCGCCTAAAAATTTCCCAAACAATCTTTCGTAAGGAAGCCAGGCAGAGTAAGTGTGCCAATTTACCAGGCCTTCAAAGAATGAAGGCCTGGTGAAAGTTTAGATGTTAATATCAAAAATTCCTAGGAGATTGTTAAATCGCAGTTGTGCATCTGATAGCATGCCATAGTTGGGCAAAAAGACTTAAGGCATGCAAAACATGTTAATCAAACTTCCTCTAACAGATTGTGGTACAGAGACTATCCAGCAGGCTAACAGGCTGCAAGCAACAACCAGTTTCGTTAGTAGCGTTAATGATCCGTGTCACTATTTTTCAATGGAGCAAGGAACGAATAATAAATTTTGTTTTAAATTAGAAAAATATTTTACGCAAACTTATGAAATCTTAAAAACTATTTATGTTGACGAAACGCTAAGTCATAACAGTTTCTTTGAATGTAATATAAGCAGTTCAAAGACGGACATGAGGATGTTCACGATGACCAAAGAAGTGGGCGTCCTTCAATCGACAATTGTGAAACGAGATTGTCGTTTGACAATCAGAATGATGGCTGACGAGTTGAATCTGAATAAAGAGACGATTCGTCTACTTCAGCATGAAGATTTAGGGAAAAGGAAGTTCCCTAAATCTTCATGCTGAAGAAGATTTAGGGAAAAGGAAGTTCTGTGCAAGATTCCGCATAGCCTGACGGATGAGCAAAAGCAACGAAAGTGTCATCATTCTAAGACTTCCTCCAGACTTGTCAAAATAATCTTATTTTATTCGTCTGTATCGACACTGGATATGAGTATTTTGCATTTCAGTACTACCCAGAGGAGAAGCCTCAGAGAATGCAATGCATTTCGAATTCATCACCAAGGTCAAAAATTTTCGTTAAAGAAGTCCATGATCAAGGAGAATGCTATCATGTTTTCGACAAACATGATGTGATTCACAGGGAATCTGTACCTGAAGGGGAGAGAGAGAGTCAATGCTCCGTTCTACGTACAGTTATTCAAAGACTATTGAAGCAGATTCCAGTGAAGCAATGCCCTGCACATTCCGTACTTGTTGTGAATACATTTCCGACGAAACATGGCATTCTACAGATCCACCAAACTATCCACCCTACTCTTCCGATCTAGCAACAGTGGACTTCTTTCTAAACGTAACCACCGAACTGAACATCATCTTTTTGGACACCTTAGGTGACTCTTTTCAGAAACTTTTAAATCGGTGTAATAAGTGCATTCAGGTGGTGATTACTTTGAATAAAAGTGAAACCATATTTGAGTTTCTTCACTTGGTGTTCTTTTTATTGCACCAGTCCCGAAACTTTATTGCTAGACCTCGTATATCTTGTATTCACTTTTTGTGATCTCTCTCTCTCATACTATCTCAGAACGTAAAATATTTTGATAAACAAAGCATGATAAGCTTTTTCACATACAGGCAGAGAAAGACAGAGAAGAACAATAAATACTAGACCTTTTGTTGCCAATGTCATTTAATGTTTGATTATATCTTGTTACATGTGTAGACAAGTATGTTTTGTATTATGAAGTTTAGCCTGCATGCTGAGCTAATTTGGTAGTTTCGTTTTTTTGCCGAAAATCAGATACGTATTCAAAAAATCATTATGCCTGCGTTTTGATAAGTTAATCCGACCCGACTAGAAATGCAAGTTTTCCTCTGGAATATAAAGATTTTCCACTTCAAAAGCAAAGAAGGGATGGAACCAGTCCTTTCATTTAAAAATATATATACATTACACAAGCCGGATCGAGCTGTAAAAAGTGAATCACGTGATACATAAATGTAAAAATTTTACTCCGAAAGAAAAAATAAATGGGGTGTTTTATTTTTTTTAATTTGTTAACATTTTTGCCATTCTTTCTTGAATTTTCTTAATTATGTCTTTTTTTTCTATTTTTTAAAAATATTTTTATGGCTTTCTTCCATTTTTATGATTGGGAGAAGACAGAGTTGTTATCAATAGGCAATTCTTGGACAAATATTATAAGTGTAGAGTCCCTGAGGGTTAAGTTCTTGGCCTATTGGAGATGATGTCAGAGTGGTTAATGACAGTAATCAGGGTATGCTACTGCAACAAGGTCTAGAAACTTTAGGCAGATGGGCAAAGAAGTGGAAATTAAAGTTTAACATTGATAAATGTAAAACACTGAAAATGACTAGCTGCAATCCAGATTAAAGTACCAACTGTGTGTTACCATACTCAGAAAAGTAGTGGAGAATCAAAAAAGATAATATAAAGTTCTCTGAGGAGTGCAGACAGGCTGCCTGGATAGCTCATAATGTTTTGTTAATGCTTACAGGAATTTTACCAGCAGGCATTGGGTACTGCATACAGATCTGGAAGTCTCGCTTTAGAAAGGATATGGATCTGTTGGAACGGCGTCCATCATCTTGTCAGAAAATATTTCAAGCTCAGATTCTTCTGCTTTCTTTCCTTCTATGTCCATTGGTCTAACGATTTCTGGTCTGTGATATCACGCCTTTGTTTTGTTACACGCTCCCGGCTTAGGAAAGGACACAGAATGATGTGTTCAGTGACTGCTCATGCGATTTTGGTCTGAACGTTAGGATAAAGCTCGAATACAATTCAATATAGACTCTCATGGAAAAATGATACTTCGGTTTGAGTCTCTTATTGCACAACAAAAAGTGAGAATCAAAATTTGTGTTGGTGTAATAATCTCTTATTTTTAACTGCAATTATTTTGACATCTATAGCCCCTTGTTATCGTAGTTCATTCTTAATTTCATCTTCAGATCTGGGATATTGAGAAGATCCCATTCTGAGATAATGCCATTCGATATATTTAATGTGTTTTGAGGGGAGACACTTACCGAATTCTTCGTCTGAAGTCGCTTTGACTTTCGAGCGTTGATTGTTTCATTTAGAACGGCTCCTGTTCTGAACCTTTTGACATTTTTGAACGATTAAGCCTCCAAGGTTTCCTTGGATGCGGAATGGTGATAGATTTTCTATACGCTGTTCTATGATTGAGTGTATAACCAAGAATGTTGGTACTTTAAGTGAGTTCATATCTGTCATTTGTCATTTTGTCGACAATGGTTCATCTCTTATCATTTTTCCTACCAGCGTGGGCCACCACTGTGTTCCAATTTTCCATCATTTTAGCAGTGGGAAAAAATTCCTTCTCTTGGATTTCTAGCCCAATGACGAAGAGGAAGAAGCAGTGAAAAAAAGCATATAAAAGTTCCTCGCGTCATGGATGGGATTCGAACCCGGGTCTTTTCAAGTGCTAGAAGATTCGAATTATGTTGTAAAAATAATAGTTTAATAGAAAACAACTTCAGGCTATTCATCTAATGTTTTATGAATTGCAGTATTTAATTGCGAATATTTTAACATTATGTTTAGTACATTGTAGCCGAGTGTAGCATGAATGATTATCTTACTCACAAACTTCCAGTTCGATTTGCCATGAACTAAAGGATTCTTTTAGGCTCAATAATGAGTCAGTTTCGCAAAAGTTATGCTAATGTGATTTTTTTGTAGATATTTGTTTTTATAAGAAAAAAATAATAATCTTTTTGAAAGACAGTTGCATTTTAAATAAGTTCCTTGTTGGTTTCTTGTAGAGTTATATTTTATTACAGAGATAATTGAATTGCTGTGCCTTGTCAAAAAAGTTTAATGAGACTGGTAAAAATCATCAATTAATGTGTTGACAATGGGGGAACTGGAAACTTGGAGTTGAAATTCGCTGGCTTTGAGTATGTGTTAAGTCAATTAACGAATGCAGGTCACGTCCCTTAGGGGCTCCTTTTTCTGGCACGTCAAAAAACCGGATGATAAATCCATTTAATTTAATATCTGCTTAAGCTTTTTTGTGAAAGATATTAACTGAAGATATCAAAATATTAAAGATATTAAATGTCGAAATAAACAATATATATTATGGGGTGTGATCATACAGGATGGTCAGTCACAAAGTGCGGTGACTAAACTAATAATTACCTGGACTAATACTATTCGGATAATCTCCTTCAAAGAAGTCTCTTTGACACTGTATACATCGATTCCAAATGCATCTGCGTCATGTTTTGAATCATTTCCTCAGCTGTTGTAAATCGTGTTCTTTCAAGGGGACGTGAGCATGGAAACGAAAACTACGGGTAGCTAAATCCGATGAGAATGGTGGAGCGATTAGCAAGAAATCCTTGAATGGAAAGTGCCAAGTATGCTGGGAGCGTTGTCAGCATGAAAGCATCAATTCTCTCTATTGGCTGAAATGCGTGAAATTTATTGATATGGTCCATGATAAATAATAGTTTCAATAACAGCTTATACGATTGTTAAACGTGGATCACGCTTCATTACTCCATGAACAAAAGCGATTGAATCATTGGTTGAACTTGATATATCTGGTAGGAACACCATCTGGTGTTCGTCACAGGAAATATCAAGCAGGTGGGCTGATACGTTGAAATATTTTATATGTGCAGTTCAGTGGGAGAATGGATAAGAGGAAAGATTCAAGTGACCTTTAGTGTGCCACGGTAGTTGGCGCCAGATACATCAGTGCGATTATCGCGAAAACTGTAAATATCATTCTGTAGTTTTCAAATACGGCTATGTTGCAAGTATGTAGATATTCGTCTAATAACCAAATAACATCCAGCGAAAAGGCGATCATGTGATCGAAAACTTCTCGATTCGACAGATGAACGGCGGCTGACAAGGCATTTCAGGGTAACAGAAAGACTACCCTGCAGAAGCCTCGCCTTACGTTTTCAGGGATGGAGTATCACAGCAGACGGCCAAACTTAGTTAAACGTCTATTAGCAAAAACAAGTAAGTACTGTTACAGTGGAATCAAGAACACCAACACCGGAGAGAGGAGGATTTGAAAAACGATGGCTGGATTGAATCCCAGTTCCAGCTGTTTCACCCTGATGGAAAATCCTGAATATGACGAAAATAGCACGAGTCTCTGCAACCATCCTCTTAGGTGTCATCCACTCTGAGATGGTGGCAGTTTGAAGATGTGGAGGAGGATTTTCGTGGTGCACACACTAGGTCTCCTTAATACCATTGGAGCAAAATTTGTATGGCAAGGTTTATCTGGAAAATTTTTACCACCAGGCACATACCTTCATTGCAACAGTCCATCCATCTGAGAATGGTTCTTCCAACATCATAATGTGTCAACTCACAAGAACAGAATTGCACAGAACTGGTTCCAGGAACATGAGAGTAAATTCAGCCTACCGAGATGACCTCCCCACTTATCGGAACTCACTCCAATTGGGTACCTGTGGAATTGGGTGGAACGGTAATTTTCAAATAAGAGAACACAGCTATTCAATTTTCAACTGTGGAAAGAGATTGAATCAACATAGACCAGTATACCTGTAGCACACTTTCGATATCATGAAAGGTCCCGAGTGCCAAGCGATATTAGTGACCACATAGTGGTCACTAATATCGCGCCTTTTCATAGTGATTATCTGGTACGCTTTACTGTAAATACGTTTCTCCTGAGTTTCGCAAATCCGTTAATTCTTGAGCATTAAAATTAAATAGATCTTTCAAATTATATAACCCAGAAAGGAAAGTACAGTACCTTTCTTTAACCCCCTTTTATATTTTTCGTTAATACTAACCTTCTCTTCGCTTGGGTAACTAGGTAGCACCGCTCTTGCCTCCACGTGGTGGAGCTGGTAACCTGAGAGAAAAAGAATCTTCCAGGGCCAAAAAGAGCACGTCATGAGTAAATCAAACTCGGACTCATCTGGGCTGCCAGATGCACCACAGACATAAAAAAGAAAGGTAGTTCTATTGCAGGAACTTCAGAACGCCAGAAAACTGACTCTGAAATCTATCTTACTCCAACTTTCCTGATCATGCACTCAACTGGTGAAAATGAAATTGGCAAACTCTCGCCATTTAGAGTACAAAAGGAATTAGAAAGCAGAGCTGGAGTCTGTAAAAAGACTTAGGTCAGGAGTTATTCTGATCGAGACCTCTAATAGTAAACACTCAGAGCGGCTCTTGAATATTAATCTCTTTGCTGGAATAACAGTTACTGTTGATACCCCATAGATCACTGAACACCTCTAAAGGAGTGATCTGACTGGGATTTAATAGATGTGTCCGAAGAGGAGATGCTTGAAGAACTTAAAGAAGAAGGCGTTGTGCAGGTCAAGAGAATTTCCACGAGAAAAGATGAGATGGCGTGTAGGAGTTCTGACTCCTACACGCCATCTCATTTTGACCGTTAATACACCACATCGCCCAGCATCAATTAAGGCTGGATATCTGGTCTGTAATGTCACACCATATATTCCAAACCTGCTATGGTGTTTCCGATGTCAGAAGTACGGACATTCCCAGACAGTTTGCCGGGGAACTCCTGCTTGTGCAAAGTGCAGGTCAATTGAACACAACTGTTAAGCCTGTACTGCACCCCAACCGATATGCCCAAACTGCAAAAAAGATCATCCCGCTTACGTTAGAACATGCGATCGCTGGAAAACGGAGAAACGTATTCAGAAATATAAAATTAATCATAATGTGTCAAGAAGCAAAGCGAATCATCTCACCACCAATCCTTGCAAATAGATTTACATATGCCCAAATCACCAAAAAATTCCAATCAACCGCATTGCAAACTGAACTAACACGGAACCCCCAAAAGAACTTTGTAAAAACACTGTACAGTGGAACTCAAACTCAGGCAGTCAACACGCCAGTTTCTATACCAATTGAAAATCTCCACTCCCTGGACCAAGGACGCAAAGAAAAACAAATCGTAACTTCTGATCACCAACAGGAAATGGATACTAAGGAAATACCCACAGATGACCTAGATGACTTGTTGAAGAAAACATGGAAACAGAATGACCTTAGTTTCTAAAGAAAGATAAAAACCAAGTGAAAAACAGAGAATCTCAGCACCACGAAAACGCTCGGAAAGTCTAACAAGAGATAAACAATGAGCACAATAATTCAGTGGAATTGTCGTGGTTTCCGTGCCAATATTATTGACCTGTACGACCTTACCTCTAAATACACACCAATATGTTTCTGCTTCCAAGAGACGTATTTCAAACCTCAAGACACACCAAAACTGTCTTATTACAATATCTTTAGAAAAGATAAAACCGATCAAAATACTGCACATGGTGGTGTAGCTGTTATAACAAACCTACATGTTCCTGTCAAACAGGTCTTACTGAACTCTCCACTCGAGGCAATAGCGGTCCGTGTAGCTGCTGAAATCCATATTACAATCTGCTCCTTATATATTCCACCAAGCTTTTCCATCCAACAAAATGATCTAAATAACCTCATAGCTCAACTCCCCACACCTTCCTCATTCTGGGAGACTTAAATGGTCATCACACACTATGGGGTAACAACAATATCGATCAAAGAGGAAAACTAATTGAACAATGTTTAGACGATAACAACCTTCTCCGTCTAAATGATGGGTCACCTACTTATGTTCACCTTCCTTCCGGAACATGTACTGCAATAGACTTGTCTATCTGTTCAGCAACTTTGTATCCTACTCTAAAGTGGACGATAAACAATGATCCACAGCATAGTGATCATTTTCCCATTACAATTGAATTAATGCATAAGCCCTCTTATCATCTTACTAGAATTCCACAGTGGCTGATTGATAAAACAGACTGGGAGACCTATAAAAAGTTAGCTAAACCGAACCCTGAAATGATCCAAAATTCCTCAATCTGGGAAGCAGTTGAGTATGTCACAAAAACTATATTACATGCAGCAGGAAAAGCTATACCAAAATCCTCCTCAAAATTACCTGAACACCGAAAAATCTGTTGGAGCGACGAATGCCGTGCAGCAAAAAAAAAGACCAAAATAAAGTTTGGAATACTTTTGGAATCCAACTACAGCTAATCTCATTCAGTTTAAACGCGCTAGAGCAAGAGCGAGGTATGTTAGACGCAGTAATAAAAAGGCCGCTTGAATTCGCTTCACTTCAACCATCAATCAAGCAACTCCCACACATACAATTTGGAAGAGAATCAAGAAAATGAGTGGTAAATATCAAACAACACTTCTGCCTATCATGGAATGGAGAGGGCAGAACATTGCTGACCCTACCCAAATCTCCAATATACTAGGGGAAACTTTTGCCAAAACATCAGCAACAGAAAGCTACATACCAGCCTGCAGAAGATTCAAAGCAAATTCAGGAAACAAAAGTTAAACTTTTCTTCAAAAGCAGAAGAATAATATAACTTACCATTCACTATCCACGAACTACATAGAGCCTTGTCAACATCTAGGCGTAGCGCTGTAGGACCAGATAATATCCATTATTCGATGGTATAGGAACTGAGTGCTGAATCACTGCAATCACTTCTTGATCTGTTCAATAGACTCTACCTGGAAGATACATTCCCTAAACAATGGCATCATGCTACACTCCTTGCCTTCCTTAAACCAGGTAAAGACCCAACAAATTTCACTTACTATAGAGCTATCGCCTTGACCAGTTGCCTTTGAAAAATTCTCGAAAAGATGGTGAACCGTCCGATTGATATGGTACCTTGAAAATTTCAATCTCTTACATTCTGCACAATTCGGCATTCGACATATTAGTAAGACTAGAGAATTCCAATCGGAATGCATTCCTTAGATCGGAACACCATGTAATGGTTTGCTTTGAAATCTGTAAGGCCTATGATTCCACGTGGAGGAATGGAATACTCCACGAATTACATCGCCATGTATTTCGGGGCCATCTCCCGATTTTCATACGGAACTTCCTAGACAAGCGAACATTCTAGGTTCGATTTAAAACTTCGCTGTCCGAACTATTTTTTCAAGAAGGAGTTCCCCTGGGCTCCGTATTCAGTGCTACACTATTTATAATTTCAGTAAACACCGTTACTGAACAACTTCCAAACACTGTCGATAAGGCACTGTTTGTAGATGATCTTAGTATTTCTTGTCATGCGAAAAACATGAGTACTATCGAGAGACAGTTACAAGGGGCAATAAATAAGATCAGTACATGGGCACAAACCAATGGTTTTCAACTTTGTCCTCAAAAACGTTGTGCATACATTTTTGCCAACAACGTAAACTGCACCCACATCCGGAACTACAACTGAATCGACAACCAATAGCAGTTCAACCCAGCATACGATTCTTAGGAATCACCTTAGATCATAAACTTATCTACCTGGAACATATTAAAAGACTAAGAGCATCCTGCCAACAAAAGCTAAATATCATCCGGGTTCTCTCAGCAACAAAGTGGGGAACTCATCGCCTTACCTTATTGCGGTTATACAGATCTTTAATAAGATCAAAACTTGACTAGGGAGCGCCAGTGTATAGCTCAGCAAGGCCTAGTGTCCTTCGCTGGCTTTATCCTCTCCATCATAGTGCAATATGCATTGCTCTAGGAGCATATCGCACACCTCCAATACATAATATACGCCGAGTATATTCGCCGAGGTCTGTACGCCGAGGCTCACGAACCCCCTCTCTCTATCAAAAGGCAGCAACTTATATTACGCTATGCATATAAAATTTGATCTATGCCTGAACACCCAAATTGGGAATTACTTTTCATCCCCCAGCACAGAAGGTTATACCAGAACCGCCCTACTGCTAACCGACCGTTAGGTATAAGAATAAGACATATTCTAGAAGAACTTAATCTGAATTTTGATAATATCGCAAATGTCCCTCCACTACTTCTTGCTCCGTGGAGCATTACTCCACCTTCCCTTCATGTGATAAATACCTTCATAAATGGGATAAATCTGCACTACATAAAGAAAATTTCTTATAACTGTACCTTGCAGTAGTGGAGCAGTTTCCAAACTTCGTTGTAGTTCATACAGATGGGTCAAAGAATGACTCCCACCTTGCAATCGCCGCAGTTTTTCCGAACATAACATTGGACTACCAACTGCCACATGAGTTCAGTATATTTTCTGACGAACTAATGGCAATTCAGGTTGTACTGAAGCATATCGAGTCCTCCGATATTGAAAACAGTATAATTTTCTCTGATTCTCTAAGTGCACTTCAGGCCCTGGAAAACACCATGAACATCACCCACACAGTCTTGAAAGAAATAAACTCTTTATGTACCTTATCTGAGCTTGGAATAACTATACGCTTCTGTTGGGTCCCAGAACATATGGCAATTCCAAGAAGTGAATTAGCGGACAATGCTGCAAAAGCGACTGACTTACCACCCAATGACCAGTGGAGAATTCCACATCAAGATTATAAACGAATAATACAGGAAAAATGCATGTACCAGTGGCAATTAGCATGGCAAAACCAACTTAAAAATAAGCTTCGAAGTATCAAGCCAAATCTTGAGCCTTCAAGATTTGGCTTGATATGGCCTTGAAGCTTCAGTCCAATTCGCCAACAGGAGGTAATACTAGCTTGTCTGCGAATATGTCACACTAATATTACTCATGGTTATCTTTTAAGATGGGGGATTCACCCCCAGTGTGATCACTGTAAAACAGTGCTTTCAGTGAAGCATATCCTAGTCTGCGCGGGTAGCACAGTGGTATTGTCACCGTCCTCCCCACACCGGATGGAAAACGCCCAGGTTCCAATCCTGTTGATGACGCGAGGAACTTTAATGGGTTTTTTTTTTCACTCCATGGGGTGAGTTAGTCGGTCTCAGGCGTAGGTAGCAAGGTTTCCCCCAGAAACGGGTTTTTCGTCCTGCAAACAGACAAATGACCATAGAACACACGCAATTAACAGACACAGCACGGCAAATGAATTTAATTATTCGGGTGGCCTAAAAATAATAGTTTTAGTGAAGCTTATCCTTGTGGAATGCATAAAATTTGCAATAGAACGCCGGAAACTCTTCACTCCAGCCACAACAGAAGTTCCACTAACGCTTACTTCAATTTTGGGAAATAAAACAAGTCTCAAAGATTTTTACCTTTCTCAAAGCGATCAATATATACTACCTCCTTTAGCTAGTCAAAAACCAGTTTTCTGACTCTTGATTCATAAAGAAATAGCATATTTCTTGCGAGTTAGGTAAGAATGTGTATGTGTTTGCAGTTGTGCCCATATATGATAGGTGGGATTATATGATGAAAACCTTGCGGATTGACTCAATACTTGAGGGAAATTTTTTTTTATAAGCGTGATCCACATTTGTAGGCAGATGGAGGATGCCGAAATGAATGACTGCAGAGCTGGCTTATCAAATAGAGCAGAAAAAGATGGGACAGTTACCGATTGAGAAAATACTGAAGCCTACAAAATCTGCAAGTTCATCTATAATAGTACTACAAATAAGGTTAGGTAAGCCAAGGCTGCGTATTAGGAGCCATTGGCAAAGAGAGCAACGAAATTTTTCATGTATGTGAAAAGAACGAAGAAGAAAACTAATCATATTAGACCTTTGTGCACTGGGTGTGGAAAATTCTTAGATAACCCAGCTGAGATTGCGGATGAACTAAATAGGTACTTTGACGCTTACTGACGAAAGAACCTTCATGCTCAGAAGAGGCCGAGCGAATGAGCATGAGCCATATAAAATTAGTGATTTCGTAATTACAGATGATTGTTTATTAGAAAAACCTTTGAGCTTAAAGGCAAATAATGCTCTCGGAGTTGTTGCATATACCCGGCCTTCGTAGCCGAGTGGTCCGGAGACCGGGGTTAAAGATCCTGACTGCTAAATGCGGTCGATTTGCCAATCCGCACTGGACCGGCGTGGCAGGTTATGGTCCATTTCCCTCAATATAAATAATAATAAATAATTCCATCCTTGAAGAGGCTTCCATCCTGCAGTGGGTTGATAATGGCTGCAGTTTGCCTTTTTTTTTTTAACTTACCCGTTAGTTTTTAGGGAGACTGCAAGGGAGTGATTGAACCATAGAGGTATCTTTGGATTCTGGGGCAATTCCTTTGGATTGGATTGGAGAAGTGCCAACGTATACATCTGTCGATGATTTATCGAACCTTATCCAGTAAAGATAGGGAGGTAATAATTACACTGTATAAGGCAATTTGTAAGATCACATTCGGAATACCATGTCCAAATATGGAGACCTCATCTGAAAAAAGGACATTGAACTTCTTGAAAGCGTCTAAAGACGGGCAACTCGAATGGTGAAATCGGCAAAAGGACAAGGGTACGAGGAAGGCTTACAGAGCTTGGCACCTAGGCACCTCAGAGGTGACCTGATTGCGGTTCATAAGGCACTGAGAGGGATTAGTAAAATAAATTATGGGGAATTCTCACTGTTATAAAGAATTACAGAAATAGAGGCCATAAATTCAAATTATAGAGGAAGAGGTTTAGACTCGATTGTAGGAAGTTTTCTTTTAGCCACCGAGTCGTTGATTACTGGAACAAGTTGGCCTCGCGGCGAGTTGAGGCTGATAGTTTGAACAAATTCAAACGTAAACTGGATAATTACCCGTCTGAGGAGGAAAGCATAAAATTTGTATTTTCTTATCTACTTAGTGTTGTTTTTATTATTTATATGCCATGCAGCAAAAGCCTGTGGCTTCCTTGCACAATATGGCGAATACTATTACTGTTATACACTGAGTGATCACTGAATTATAACCACCCTATGAAAACTGAATGCGACCCGTTGACCACGTCAAGTACTGAGTGCGGATTTAGTCGACCTACGTAGCATAGATAAGGTGTCAGTAGGATTTATCGGACTTTGATAAAGGACAGATTGCGAGTGCTCGACGAGCTGGTGCTTCGATTTCTCAAACGGCTGAACTGGTGGGGTGTTCGAGAGCCGGCGTTGTTAAAGTGTACAAGGACTGGCGTCAAAATGGTCAAAAAACTACCCGACAGCAAAACTGCAGAGGTCAGAGAAAGGTTGATGTTAGAGGTGAGCTCCTGGTCCAACGACTCGTACAGATGAGCATGCGCAGCACTGTTGAAGAGTTAACTACCCAATACAACATGAGCCAACCCGGAACAATATCTGGCATGACCATGCGTCGCACGTATGGGCTATACTAGCAGACGACCCCTACGGCATCCTCTCCTAACCATGGTTCGTCGGCGTAAAAGACTCGCCTGGTGCAAAGAGCATGCAAGTTGGACGTTAGAAGACCAGCAAGAAGGTGTGCTGGTCGGATGAGTCACGTTATTTGCTCCACATCGTGGATGGTCGTGTACGGATTTGGCGTCAACAACGTGAGGCTCTTGATCCATCATGCATGGTATCAAAAGTGCGAGCAGGTGAAGGCGGTTGTATGGTGTGGAACATATTTCGCTGGCAGGAACTTGGACCTACCAGTGAGAAACGCCTCCCGATATTTTGGCCGCTCTGTGTAAAAAGCCCATAAAAATCCCTTCTGATAATCTTGATAAGATTCAGACTGATGTCTTTTTACACACACTTTCCGAGAAGAGGATCAAAATCACTGTGCTCTCTATGAGGGTACTTGTTGTTTACTACTTCAAGTAATCAGAATCAGTGATTGACTTCTTTGACATTGACTCCTTTGACAACTCCCAATCATTGATGAACTGCATCCACAAGTTTGCCTCTTCTCTTAAACTGCAAAGTGACTAGCTCTCATCTAATTATTGAAGTTTATTATTATTGTTTTATTATTTTTCTATTCTCTAATTAATTTATTTATTATTTGTTTTACCGGTAACTTAACTTAATGCAAACCTCTTTTGTTCATATGATGTTAATGTTTGACTCTATATAAATGTTTATCTTGCTGTTGTATTTCTTATTATTGCTATCAACTCTGTTCATTGTTCTGCTCTCAGATACACTGTTAATGGTTAACTTTTGTGTATCTTGTTATTAATAAAAATAAAAATAAGTCAACATTCCTGCATTGAGATGAAGAGGTGGTGTTTATTTGAAGCCAAAGCGTTGTCTTTCTCAGAACGAAGTTCTGTGCATGACCAAAGCAACTTATTATAAAGTTGGCAGGTACACCCTATAGAAAATCTCTACCTTTTACAGAAAATAAAAGTTTTTTTTATTGTTGTTTTATAAGACAAATGTTGTTTCTTTACTGGAGTAGTTCAACTATTGTTGCCACACTAAAGAGGGATTATCGTGCACTGGAACAGGAGTACAGGATTGTGCAAGGCTCAAGGGGTAGAATTTTTTTCAGCCTGGTCTGTACTTGTTAACAGGAGAGACTGCTTATACAGGGATGGGATACACTTAAATAGAAAGGGTGCAAGAATGTTTGCTGATGCTATCGAGGCAGTGTTAGGTGGGTCGGAAAACTGCTAGATTGGGGGGATACAAGGACTAATAGATTAACAGTAGCCACTGGCAGAGGTGAAAGTGATTCTTGCACTGCTTCTATTGGAATGAGCAGCAGCCTGGAAAATAAGATGCAGGATATTTCAGAGACTGCTGGGAATCATTGGGGTACAAATAAACACATAGGTTGTGTTAGGGTAGCTAAGAAAAAGAACAGGTGCATGTATACTTGCGTGTACACAAATGCTAGGAGTTTGGTTAATAAATTTGATGAATTTGAGGTATTGCTCAAAACTTCAGAGACGTGGTGTCACACAGATATAAGGAATGCAGAACTGGAATTTGGGGAGTACAATGTCTACAGAAAGGATAGACAGGGAAGGAAGGGAGGAGAGGTTATGCTATTAGTTAAAAAACACATAAAATCCAAGGAAGTGAAGCCAGTCGACATCGCTGGACAGTGCAGTGTCGAGTCAGTTTGCTGTGACATAAGCATTGGGAGAACAAAATTGAGAGTAGGAGTGTGCTATAGGCCTAATGACTCTGATGAGTATAATAAGAAACTGTACGGGGAAATAGAGTGGGCCAGTAAATCAGAGAGTCTTATAATGGGGGATTTTAATTTCCCAGATATTGACTGGAATTTGGGGGCTGGTGACTCACACACTAGCAAGGCTTTTGTGGATTTATTGGATGATTGTTTTCTACATCAGCATGTTCGGGAGGCAACTAGAGGGAGTAATACTCTTGATTTGATTATCAGTAGTGATTCTTCATGCATTAAGAATCTGCAGGTAAATGAACCACTAGGTGGCAGTGATCACAGTGTGCTGATGTGGGATTTACTCAAAGAGGTAACTACCATTAGGGGTAAAGGGAAGGGTTATTGCTTTCGTAAATGCGACTACTGTACAGTGGGACCAACTGATGATGTTACCAACAGAAAATTCAAAATGGGAAGCATTCAAAGAACTTATCTTGGAAGCTACTAGGCTTTACATACCAACTAAGAAATATTGTTCAAGGTTTAGGCCTAAGTGGATGTCACATGAACTAATGAGACATATGGCAGAGAAGAAAAATGCATGGGATACATATAAATTAACACGTGACACAGAAGCCTATGATAGATATGCGCTGGTCTGTAACCAAGTCACAAAGGAGATTAGGCAGGCAAAGGCAGATTATGAGAAATCCTTGGCAAAGGATGCAAAGAAAAACAGCAAAAGAGTTCTTTACCCATGCAAACTCTAGAAGGAAAGAGATGAATCAGATTGGTCCACTGGATATTGATGGTTCAACTGTTGATGATCCTGCTCAAGTGCCTAACACATTTAAATGAGTATTGCAATTGTATCATTATTATTATCATTATTATTGCAATAAAGATTTCTTATTTTGCATCTACATTTACATATGAGGAGTTATTCAGGGAGGGGAATGCCACAGGTGAATTAAACTCTGGCAGTGAGCTAGATGATTTTGTAATAACTGAGAGGAAAATGGAGGAGAAATTGTTGAAGATATACAAAAGAAAGGTACCCGGGGTTGATGGGATCTATACAGTTATATTAAAGGAGGCAGCAAAGGAAGTAAGCAAACCCTTAGCCATAATTATGAGAGCTTCCTTGGACACAGGAGAAGTACCCATGGACTGGAGATGTGCAAATGTGACCCCAATTCACAAAGGAGGATCAAAGGGCGACACAAATAATTATAGACCTGTTAGTTTAACTTCTGTTCCTGGAAAATTAATGGAGGCACTGGTTAAAGAAGCACTGCAGGATCATCTAGACAAGACTTCAGTCATAGCTCAGACACAGCATGGTTTTGTTAAGGGGAAGGCTTGCCTGACCAATTTGATTGGATACTATGATGCAGTCACAAAAGAACTGGATGCAGGGAATAACTTTGATATTATATACTTGGATCTTAGAAAGGCTTTTGATACTGTTGCACATGGAAGACTGCTGCACAAATTGGAGCAGTGTGGCATTGGAGGCCAATTGCTGCTATGGATAAAGGGGTGGTTGAGGGGGAGAAGACAGAGAGTGGTAATCAATGGACACTGCTCATCGTGGGCTAATGTTATTAGTGGAATCCCTCAGGGTTCAGTATTGGGTCCATTATTGTTTTCTGTATTTATAAATGATATTGATGATGGTATATCAAGCTTAATGTCCAAGTTTGCAGACGATACGAAGGTTGGCAGGGTTGTCAAGGACACTACTGACACTATGCTACTGCAACAGGATCTGGAAAGGTTGAGCAGATCGGCTGAGAGGTGACAAATGAAGTTTAACATTTCCAAATGTAAAGTACTACATATGGGAAACAGCAACCCCAGAGCAACGTATCAACTCTGTGGTACTACACTGACAGTGGTAGAGAATGAAAGGGACCTGGGGGTGATTGTGCAGGCAGATATGAAGTTTTCTGAGCAGTGCAGACGGGCTGCAAGAGTAGCTCATGGTGTATTGTCGATGATATATAGGAATTTTTCTAGCAGGGATAAGGAGGTGATTATTCCCTTGTATAAGGCAATGGTCAGGCCACACCTAAAGTACTATATACAGGTCTGGAGGCCTCATTTCAAGAAGGATGTAGAGCTGCTGGAACGAGTACAGAGAAGGGCAACAAGATTAGTGAATGGAACAAAGGGGTGCTCTTACGAAGAAAGGCTTAAGTTTTGCAAATTACAGTGTCTGGAGACTAGGCACCGGCGAGGTGATCTGATAGATGTGTATAAAGCCTTGAATGGTTTGAGCATGCCCAATGTTTATGGGATTCTTCCTCTTGCTCAGAATAATCACCTGAGAGGGCATAAATTCAAATTGAGAAAAGACAGATGTAGGATAGACGTGAGGAAATTTGCCTTTAGCCAGCGGGTGGTTGGTTGGTGGAATAGACTTCCATCCCTTGTCGTGGAAGTTGATAGCCTAAATAAGTTTAAGGCTCAGCTGGACAGGTATTTCGAACGAACAGAGGGGTGAAGTGGAAGTGGTTATTTTTTATTTATTTATTTATTTTATTTATTTTTTTTTTGGCTGATGCTGCATAAGCTTGCTTTCTTGCATCGAATGCCTCTACTAATGCTAATGCTAATAATAAAGAACTCAATAAGCAAAAGGTTCTAACGTCGCAAGTTTTTTGGCACATCTGGAAATATTGGCCCGTGGAGTCTTCTGTATAAAATCTCTAGAGATAAATATTGGTACAAATGAGATCTACAACACTGTACTTTGTAATAGCTCGAAACTGACTTGGTCTGACCCTGTTAATGGCATTCTTGATGGCTTGTTTCCTGTCGATGACTGTTCCTCTGATAACCACTTTCAATCACCTGTTCGCAAAATTTCCGTTTTCAAAACAAGATTTATGAACAGAAATACGGCCTCCCCATGGGCCTAGGAATCTCGGGCACCTTATCCGAGATCTATCTAGTCTCAATTGAGGAAAAAGTACTCCAACCGTTTCCCTCAGACATCAAGTTATACATGAGATATGCCGATGACATATTACTGATAGGTAATAAATCAACTATGATACACTTCTCAACACATTCAATACCATACATGAAAGGCTTAAATACACCCTCGAACTAGAAACAGAAAATAAAATCAACTTTCTCAAACTCACCATATACAAAACATGAACAAGGTTAGCCACCAAAATCTATAGAAAAAGCACACATACAGGTAAATTTTTACATTTTAACTCACATCACCCATTAAGCATCAAAAGAGCAGTTCTTTACAATCAAATTCATAATGCCATTAAATACAGTTCCACACATGAAGATTTATTTATCGAATTATAATATCTCACAAAGATTCATAGCCAGAAAATACCCAACACAATTAATTAAAGAAACGATCCCAAAGCAGGATACAGAATTAATAACCCAAATAGTCTTAACCGTGATAAGAAATTAGGGATTCACGTTGTCCTTCTCTTGCATAATCAATACGCTAAACGGCTTCGTCAAGTTTCCATAAACAGAGACATAAAGCTGACGTTTTCAACATATAACAAATTGGGTTCCAGGTTCAATACTTGTAAATAAACATACAGGTATTCGACACGAGATTTTAATAACACATATACTGAATAAGATACCAATCAGACTGCACAGCGTGTTACATAGGAAGTATCACAGTAAAATTCGGCACCTCCAACACATCTGATACACGTGCATACTATCACTTCAACAGTTTCAAAACCAATCAAACACACACACACAGAACTTACATGTCCATTACTGTAATCACGATCCGTTTTCTAGTCATACCGACCCAGCTGGTCGAGATGCTGAGGCTTTTGCAATTACTAATGGCCTTGCATAGATTGTTCATTTACCTACATAACGTGGCTTCGATAATGCCCCCCCCCCCCCCGCATACACACTACTCGGACTCCCTCCAGTCACTATCTGGCAGAGTAGAGGTAGCAAGATTATACACTAGCTGATCCGGAAGCCTCCTAGAGAGTTACCAATAAGTTCGGTCCGGTGTACTAACTAGCAATCACAGTTATCAAATTGAACTGTAATTACAAGATCCTTCAGCACGAAGCACTCGTTATCGAATGGTCTCGATGTTACACTTCATTAAACGTGTTGAACACTAAACTTCCCATAAACCTGTCCCCCATTTGGAACTTGACACACGTGAAATTTCCATATGTACTGATCTGCATCATTGGAAATAAACCCTCTGTAAATACTGCGCGTTCTGTACCACGCAATGCTAACTGAAGACGGAAAAATTCGAAAGTCGCCCGTTATTTTTATCAACTTTATCAGTGTTAACACACAGGTTTTATTTTACATGACAACCAAGAAACTGGGTGTGTAGTTCCCTTTCCTGGGCAAGTATTTTAATTTTTTTGTTTTAAATTCAGTCCTAATTACAACCGCGTAACAGTCATGTTCCGTTCGTAGTATTCAAATTTCTGATTCACACAACCATGGTTCTTTTTTAAGTTTCATCACACCTAAACGAATTATACGAAGTGAGTACTATATATTAAGCTCTATGCTAATTTATATTAAATAGATGGCTTATCAGACAAATTGGAGTTGCTCTCCCAATTGCCTATGCAGACGACTTGGGTCTTATTGTTTCTGGAAGTTCAAGAACTTGAACATCCAGAAACAATAGGCTTTAAACCAGAATGTCTAGAGTCCTTCTGGGCCTAATTACTTGTACTAAACAAAACAAGCTTACTATATCTCAGGCAAAAACCAAGATGACATCATGTAACCATCAGTTTAATCTGGCCCACCTTCCTAGTATTAAGATTGATGGCAAAAAAATGCCATACGTTCGTCCCTTGAAAAATCGTAGTGTAGTTTTAGATGACCGACTAGACTTCACCCTACACGTTAACGATCTTCTCGAGAAGGTCAAGAAATTTACTATGGCTATTGTGAGAATTTTGAAATCTGACTGGTGTCTTGGCATGAAGACGCTTTTGCTCTACTACAAAGCTGTGTTTCTTCCAATTGTCACTTATGGTTATCCTACGTGGTTTGAGCGTGTTAAAACTGTAAAATTTCGACTACTGTCTTCAGTGCTCAGTACCGCTTTGTATGCTACGTGCCAGCAGCACAGTTCGTATGGATGCCCTATATGTAATAGGTGGGACATTGCTGTTAGATTTTCACCTTATATTTATATCGTTCTGTTGTTATCTCAAGCACGAATTGCCGATGGAATTTGCTGGTATTACTGCAAACTATTTAAATGATATAAAACAGGAAAAACCTCGTATCTGGTTGGGACTTAACATCTGGCAAGATCGTTGGACCACGTCAATTAAAGGTAGAATCACATACAAGTTTATCGATAATGTACTGTTTGCTTCTGATCATCGAATTTCATCTTGGTTCTCCAAATATTTACACGTATTTCTCATCACTGGACACGGTTCCATCAAATTGAAACTTGTTCAGTTGGGTTTAGAAAATAATGACACTTGCCTTTGTCAGCAGCGAGAAGAATGGGTGCACGTTGTCTTCCACTGTCCTAATTATTGTGACTTTAGAAATTCTCTAAAGTTTTCTGTTGACGTTTTCAAAAGAAGAAGGTTGTTACTGACAACTTCCACGACCACTTCCAACGACGCATCATTATGAATGGATGCTTTCTTCTCGCATCTTGCTTGCCTTTCAGGATTATCCTTAGTAGTACTGAAATTCAAGAAGCCTTCAGTAACGTATTTCTTTTTCCCCTCTGGTATGGGCAACTAGAGAAATTTGCGGGTACCCACTGATTTAGAATTGCCTTCGATGGGTACGGAATCTGCCCCTTTTTGGGCAATTAAGTTAATACAAGCCCACCTCCTCGTGCTTAGGATGGGTACCCCTTTGCTGCTGCTGCCAGGTTAAGGTGGCACATGCAAACCACATGTGATCTACATTTGGCTAAACTACAGCATTCTTTAAAAATACGATGTTAATTGGGGAGTTGAACTCTGTTCCAGGTGCATCTACACTGAATAGCTACATATGCAGGTGGTTTCAAAAATGATGGTCAATAATTTAAAGGTGAAAATTACAAACTAAAATAAGCAAAAAAATCCCAGTGAACATCGGGCCGCAAATGAACCGTTTCGAGATGATGCACATTTTCTGTTAGGATCAGCCATTGACTATGGGAGCACTAGCTTAGAAAAAGCTGTGAATTCTTTGCTAAGAGTGGTTTTACTAAACATAAGATAATACATTTTTAATTTTTGGTTTCAACAATGCAGGATTTTACAGATGTTACAGGATATTCTTTCTAACACCCTTTCTTCAACATCAGGTGTTATGCTTCTGGGGCTACCTGCTCGTACTCATGTGCGAAGCGCCCATGTTTTCTAAGGCGTTGATGTACCCTGATGAATGTGTGCCTGTTGGGCTGCCTTCAGTGAGGAAATGCTTATTACAAACGTGCAGTCTCGCGTGCATTGCCGTTGGCTTTACAATACACGAAATGCATGTCCGCATATTCTTCGTTGCTGGAACCTCTTTTCATGTTGACTATCCTTTGACGTGTACTGGTATGCCTGCTACGTCTCAGGGCATTGAGAGAGGGGAAACAGAAAGAATGAGCATAACCTAACCTATACAAACAAATCAGTGGTGGATCCCAACTAGAAATGTGCAATATCTCGAAAACGGTTCACTTAAGGACTCATGTTTACTAGGCTTTTTTTTTTTTTTTTGCATATTGTAGTCTGTATAGTTTACCTTTAAGTTATTGACCATCACTTTTGAAACACCCTGTATACATGCATACATGTTTTTTTTTAGTGTTTTATTGCTATTTATAGATTTGTATGAAATGGTCTATAATCAGGAGTTTTTCTGCAGAACCGGGTGATTGTATAAGAAAAATGTTTGTGTATATGTACATATGTTAATAAAAAAAGTAGTTCGACACTAAGGGAATTCGTTGACAAACTGAGGAGAGATTTAATGAAAAAATCTATTTTATTCAGTTCATCACGTACTATTTTTCTATGTTTATGCATAGTAGTGCTCCACATAACTTGATTAAAATAAAAAGTTATCAAAAGGATCTAATGTAATTTTTGCATTCGCATGCAATTCACGACCACGGATGATGGAAGTTATGGTTCTTACTAATGGAATAAATATCCAGAACTTAAATTTTCAAAAATTGTATCGTAAAATGAGAGTAGCCTATTTTTAAGAATATGATACAAGATTCGTTTTAAGATGTGGAAAAGTTTAATATCAAAAGCAATTCGTGTAGAAAGAAACCATGCATAGACATTTCCAAGATGACTTCCAAGAAAAATAGGCGGAAACTGTTTATTAAAGTATGTACTTGGAATTGTGGTGTGGAAAACTTTCTGCTTTTTGATCAATGCTAAAATAAAGCTTGTTCCCGGATTATGCGTTTTCCGGTGAATGTATTCTCAAAAGTATTGCAAGTTCAATGGGGAAAATACTGGATTCGCATTTAATTAAATTTCTACGTTTAATACAATTTTTTTTTCATTACTGGTAGAAGGTAGATAACATTCCGCGCGATACTAATTTTCAAGGGGCGCTGACAAAGCGGTAAATGAATAATTAGAGGTGTTAAAAGGCAGCAGTGAATAATTTGAGGGAACCTTTAATGAAAATGCTGGAAGAATTCGATTTAATGAATCGCGTCAGATGAATACCGAACTGGATTCAGATAAAATCTGAAGACTACAAGTAGAATCGAAAGACTTGTTAGATTGTGATTTCATTAAGGGTTACATGGACAGCAATATCGCATGCACCTAATTAAGGACACAGAGGATCGCTAATTCTTATTTAATATATGTTGATGATCGCAATGTCTAATGCCTCGTGTCATTTGAATTTGGTGGTGTATAATATCCTCTGTCGTACGTTGTTATTTGCTCTATCTCATCTCACTGTTTGCACAACATATTCTCTTTTGTTGAATTAGACTAATACCAATTGAGAGGGAGCGAATTGTTTCGGAGTATTCATTTAATGCAGAACCTCTGGAATTCGGTGTTTGTATACGCGTATAGACGAGGCTATTTGCCTGCGTTAGTACAGCTTTATAAGTTTTCATGCACCAACACAATAGGAGTCTAATAAAATCCCGTATTGGATTAGAAGATAATCAGAGAGTCTTCATTCTTTGTGGTTTATTTAGAAAGCGTGGGATGGATTCTTACATTTTCATGACGAATCTAGTCTCTTTTCTCCATGGTTGCGATTTCTTCCATTCATAGAACATTTCTTTGACGTTTGTTCTTTATTTATTTTCTTCAAGAAACTTTATTTGGGCGTTAGAAGAAATATTGAAGTCGATTACTGGTTATTAGATTTATTTTTTTAGCTTCCAGTACGTCAGTGATGCTGTCGGCAGAAATTGTTCCTCCGGAAAAGTGAGCTAGAAAAGATTTTGGAAGTTGAAGCGATGTCATTATACATCGCTTCAATTTCCGCTCTCTAGTGACATCGCTTAAAAAATAGAATCAGATTTGTTCTCACTTTAATCTTCTTGTTCCTAGGAATTTTTTACAGATTAAAATCATACCATTTCCACGTGATGTGGAAGGATAGAGATATTTACTTCGGTAATTTTAATTTCCAAACGACTTCGATTCTATTTATCACAGTCACCCCATTACTGGGCTGAATTTATCGTTGATGAAGGATACTGCTTTAGTCTATGCGCCGCCATCACAGATGTACCATGGGGGGGGGGGGGGAGAAGGCGAAGGATGTCATTGCAGCTTGCTATTTTCACTGATTTGCGAGTAACATGCCATCTACCTATGCATCTGCCGGTATCGAATCCCATTGCCAACAATAAAGAAAAGTGCCTCTATCTTCAAGAAACTATTCCTAATATTCAACCAACATTAATAGGTATTATGTGTGTGTTAAGCGCCAAAGCAACTAAAGCTATGAGGCATCAATACACTGCTGCTTCAACTGTGAGTGTTCTTTGGTCGGTTTGTTGTTTCCTGGATGAAAAACCCGAGTTTTCGGGAGATAAGGCATGCGACCTCCTGAGAACGACTAACACAGCCACGCAATCGTCATTGACGAAATTCGAACTGGTGTTTTCCACCAGGTGTGAAAGGACTATGTTGTTACCACTGTGCTGGGCGCGAGTGCACAAGAGAGGATGATTAGATTAAATTGGATCAACCTTACTACATCAAAATAGCATATAAACAAAAAATATATTTTTTGTTTATATATCAAAGTCGAGAACGGCTGATCTCTCCTCATATTCATAGTCGCCCGCGTGGCGACGATGAATATGAGTCTGACATTTTCTGGTATAGGCTAGGACAGTTTATGGCCACCATGGGTGTCAATGCTCACCGTCAGACACGAGAAACTGCACCTTAGCACAACACTGGTCACTGACATGGGGCAATCCGTTGTCTGGTCTCATGAATTCCGTTTCCATCTCTACCATGCTGATGGGCGTATCCGCTGGCGTATAGCAAAATTAGACCAATGGCACCTGAATGCTCTGTTAATGTTCAACAGGATGGAGGCGGTGGCGTGTTATGGTCTGGGGACTTTTTTGTCAAGCGGTTCCTGTGGTTCCCCACAAATCCGCGTTGAATACTCTGTGATGTATGCACAACATTGCAAGGCCAGTGAGTGTGGGTTATGGGTGAGTATTGTGTTGGTTGACTGGCCTCTTAGTTACTGGGAGGCTCGATCACCATGGAAGGAGCCTTTCAGCATCCGTCCACCGGCACGACGAGTCGGGTCAGGATGGCAGAAGGAACGCCAGACGGGCTCTCTCCCCACTTGCAAAGCAAAAGAGGAGAGAAGCCAAGTTAGAGGAACGGAGCGAGTTGGACAGGAAAGGTAAAAAAAGGGGAAAGAAGCAAGGGTAGGCAGAGCGGAATGCTACCCCCCCAGAAGAGGGCCAAACTGCCAGATGATCCCACGCCTGTCATTTGACCAGCGTCAGCAGAACCCCTTCGATGAGGATTCATCGAAGGTGGTTAAAATCCTGCCTGGGGAGTTTCCCAGGCCAGCAAAAGAGCCCGAAAGCATCTAATCCCACGCCGATGGAGAGGCGGCGTCAGCAAAGGAGCTTCACGGAGAAGAGGTGAAGGCAGTAATCCCATTAGTTTATCCCCTGCAGAGAGAAGTGTCGGCGTCCGCAAGAATCTCTGGTGGAAGCTTCTTCGAGGGAAGTTGAGAACCACCCGGTGAAGTCTTCTAGGAGCAGCAGAGAACATGTTGGAGAATTGCAGGGGAAGATGAAGTAACTGTTGATGGACGGGGAAGAAAAAAAATAATAATAGAGGCAGCTCTCGAGTGGCCACATAATAGAAACTTGGTGACGTGATTGAAGTGGTGCATCCTGTGAAGTAGAGAATTATTATTGGGTTTGGTGTATCCTTATGACTGACAAGTTATTTAATTTCTTGTGTGACTGGCAGTGGGGAAGCTAGTCATAGGTGTACCAGTTGGTGGTTGTGAGTGATAGCGGCATCTGTTGAAGGCCGTAGTGGCATAGGTCGAGAATGCTTTGTAGGCTTCTTCTGATTCCAATACCCTAGCCTCTGGATGGATTGTCGTCGGTACATTGAGGGCCAGAAGAAGCTGGTTGCGGTGGTCAAGATAGATCGGACAGAAGTGCATCACGTGGTTCCAGTCCTCTGACTCTCCACAGATGCAAAAGCATCCTCAGCCAGACCAAAGTCGAGAAGACGCCTTTTAAATGATCCATGGCCAATCAAAAGAAGGACGTGTAGACTTTAGGGTAGAACCGGTTGGAACGTCGTTTGTTGAGGAAGGTAACATCCAGAATAAAGAGTTTAGTAATTTCACCTGTTGATGAGTTATTCCATCGTGTCTGCCCTAGGGAAACCAGTTCAGTCCACAAACGGGTCATCTCATGTTTGATGTTAGTGTCTGTACGCGATTCAATGGTGAGTATTTCAACCTCTTTATTCTTCTTGATGGCATGAGAGAGGCCGAAGTATATGACATGGAGATCTAGGGGTAAGCATCCAGTAAGAACTTGCTTGTAGTGCAGCGGTTTACGTGGTCCGACATGCACGAGTCATTTGCAGCATCGTAAGCCGCTGGACCTGAAGAATTAGACGTTGCATTCTTACTATCGTCATCCTATTATACCAAACTGCGGCGCCATATGTGACAATGGAATAAATACAGCTGTATAAAGAAGATGTAAAACCCGGCCTTTGAGGCCCCAGTCTTTGCGAGTGAAGAGTGCCAGCATGGCAATATAGACTTTAATTTTCTGTTTGATGGAACGTAGGTAGGGAATGAAAGTTCATCGGTCATCCAGTGTAATAACCAGATATTTAACAGCGCGTTGGTTTTTGAGAGATTGCTCTTTGTAACGGATGGTCGGAGGCCTCCTCACATCCAACTTTCCATTTAGTAGAAGGGTTTCCTCTTTTCAGTAGAGACTGAAAATTTGTTGTTCTCAGCCCACTCGGAAAGGGAAGACAGTACTGCACTGGCCCTAGTTTCTATTGTAGCTCTCGTAGGTCCTTCAACGACGATGACAAGGTCGTCGGCATAAGAGGTTTGTGTGACATTGGGATATATCCTTAGAAGCCAGTCATCCAGGATCATATTCCACATTGAGCCTGGGAGACAGCCTCTGGTAAGTTGCCGGGTGATGGAATGGAACTGTGTTTTGATATGGATATCTGTTCCTGATATTCTTTGTAGGGTACTATTGTCATATGGCTGTGCAATTCCGTCGCCATTTAGTGTTGCGGTGTCGGCCAGGGTTGAGCGATCACTAGTTGTTATGGAGGTGGCAGGGATCTTTGTCGTAAAAAGAGGTCCTGAGCAAAATTGGGTTACTGCCCTGTAGTATTCTTCTTCCTGTATTATTAGGCGTTCTTGGTTTCGGAGTAGGGAGTGGATCCTTGTGGCCAGCTGTCATCGCATGTCTTCATAGATTCCGCAGTCGTGTATTAGGTGCTCCCACGATTCCTCTTGCCCGCAGGCAGGAGCATTGCGGTGTTTCCGAGATTTCAAAGTCAAAAAGTTTTTTCCTGAAAGAGCCATGTCCAGTCAGAAGATACTTAGCCTTCTTTATTAACAAAACAACAAGCGGCCCCTAGCCAGAAACTGGAAAATCCGCTACTTACATATATAGATATACAGGGTGATTCACTACCAGTGCGACAAACTTGCAGGAGGTCTAGGGAGCACAAAGACGAATCGGAATCACATAGCATTGCAGGGTCCGAAATGCCTTCGTCATGCGGTAGAGGACGTTGAACGGGAGGTCGCGTGAACAGCGATCCCGCTGGAAGTCAGCATTTGCGAACCGTTTCTGTTGAAGAAACCAAGTAGCAAAAGTCCTCCGGAGTGAATAATCCGCAGGCTCCAATGATTGGACGCGTTGCAGATGGTATGAACTCATTTGGTTTGTTGACAGTATCCTCCATACAGTGGATTGGGAAATATCCAATCGTTGGCCTATCGCTCGAGTACTCGTACTCGGATTACCTTCTGCAAGACGTAGGACATTCTCCTCATTGTCTGGCGTCCTCGTCGTTCGCTCTCGATTCATGGTACCTCCCGTGAAACAACCAATCTCACGTAACCTTCTCATCATACGATGAAAATCGTATGATGAAGAGCACGCCTGTGCGGGAAACGTTCCTGGTACAAGCGCAAAGCGGCGCGCCTGTTACAGTCCGCAGCTCCAGACGCGAGGTGCATGTCGGCCAGTTCAACGTTTGAATAATCGTCCATCCTACTGCCTCGGGAACCGGTTCGCAAATGCTGACTTCCAGCGGGATCGCTGTTCACGCGACCTCCCGTTCAACGTCCTCTACCGCATGACGAAGGCATTTCGGACCCTGCAATGCTATGTGATTCCGATTCGTCTTTGTGCCCCGTACACCTCCTGCAAGTTAGTCGCACTGGTAGTGAATCACCCTGTATATACAATGATATATATATATGATACATATAATGATACAATATATAATGATACATACAGTGATATATACAGATAATCGTGTTAATTACAATGTTATAGGTGTAATGAACATGTAACGTGTTCACACAGCAAATCACATCACGCAACTAATCAGAAGTATTAATTGTGGTACAGGAACCAGAAGACAGCAGTCTTTTTCTGTCCTAGGAAGAACGAAAACCGCACCCACTGGAGGTGCGGTTTTCGTTCTTCCTACAATGGGTGTTACCTGCGGTAACACCCATTGGTAGTGCTATACCAATGGGTGTTAGCTAATTCTGTGTCCACAGCTGCCCAAACTGGGGTACCAGCTTAAATAAAAAAAAAAAAAAAGTAGATGGCAGGCGATATCAGTTTTAAGAAATATCGATAGACATTGCAGGTGTTGGGTTAGTTCCTTGTTTTGATATGTTGATAAACTTGAGAAGAGTTGCTTTCTTTTGGTGAAAACAGCAGAGCAGACTGTTGTAGAGCTGAGAACGATTGAGAATTTTCAGTCAGCGCCACTTCATTTCCTTCAGAGAAGTTGCTGACAGCAGCTTGTAGTGTAGATCTGTCATCGTGGTACAGGCTGCAGCGATACTGAATGTGCGTCCAGGTTAACCTACACCAGTACAGCTCAGCTGCTGCCTTTAGGCCTCCCTAGCCACGCTCTCTTGCGTGGTCCTTTGCCTCCACTCCCTGGCGGGAGGGGGAGTTCATCCGTGGTGTCCTCCCCCCCTCGCCACCCCTCTTTTTCACTCTGGTGGGGCATGGGCCTGCTCCACTGACTTGGGGGTCATCTTCCCTATGGACCCCGTATCTCTGTCTTTTCCCCCCAGTCTTCAGTCTCCCTCCCCTTCTCTAACTTACAACTAGTGTCTGAATCAACTCCAAATTGTTTGAGCCCTACATCCAAAAACTTAACAACATCAAATCGCCCAACTAGTACTCCCTTTGTTTTGGCTGACCCCTATCTATAGCGTGTTTTTTTTTTTTTTTTTTTTTTTTTTTTTATAGGTCCTTGCCACTGAAATCTCAGGAAATTAGGTGGCAGGACCTGCCAGAGTAAATAACTAAGTAGTGTACCTGGTCTGCCTCCACGGGGCGGAGTGGGGCAACGTTGGGTCCCATTAGGGGCCCAGCGGCTAAATGACCAGATGAACAACGGTACACGACACTACACAAATACAAAATCCATATACTTTTAAACCTCTGGCATTGACAGTGTTCTGTTTCACACCCACAATGTATAGCACGCGGAGATGGGGGAAACCCCTGGTGCCGTTTGACACTAAACACACTCTACACTCTACACTCTGTGCGTCCAGGTTTCCTCAACACCACACAAGTAGAGATTGGTGTCAGAAAAGCCAAATTGAAATAGTTTCGAGTTGATGGAGCCGTGCCCAGTAAGTATATACGATGTTGTTAGGCTGGGAGAAACCATTGGTGGACGCTCTTGTTGAGAGCGAAGGTAACTGCAGGAATAAAAGAGCGGGTGACTTGGCCAGTAGTACTGGAATCCCATCGTGATTGCCACACACTGAGAAGTTCATTCCAGATTCTCCGTTTCTCGTCTTTGATGTTAGCAGTTAAGTTGCATGAGATGCCAAGAATCTCGCCGGGAACTCCGTGCTTTAGACGATAGCATAGTCCTTTGAAGGTGACATGCAGGTCTAGTGGTACGACTCCAGCAAGGACCTGCAGAGCAGCAGAGGACACTGTCCTGCAGGCCCGGAGCATGGCAAGCAGCATAATCCGTTGAATGGAGATGAGCTTGGAACGGAGTTTAACATTGACGGCTCTATGAAACCAGACTCCCGAAGCATATGTTGTTATTGGTACGAATACTGCTGTATAATATATTAAGAGAGTCTTCCTATTTAGTCCCCAGTCTAATTTGGAAATTCGGATAACTGCTGCAGTGAACTTCTTAATCTTCGAGGCGAGGCGATTAATATGAGAGGAGAAGGCTAACCTGTCATCTAAACGTAGCGTTGTGAAACCATAATGCCCATCAACATGTCATACACGTGCAACCGAGTTACGTGATTTGAAATTGAATACGAAGAAAAGAGTCGCCGCTGACAAAATGTATAAGGAAGCTAGTTGCAAAGAAACTTCCACACGGAATTTCTTGTAATCTAGAATAATTTGAAATTATTTTCTCTGCCGGAAAGAGAAATTCATAATTTCAGTTGTAAGCTTTCAGAAACCCGCTTTACAAAAAAAGAGGAACTGATGATATTTATTACATTAGAAAATTTCCCACTTGTCTTGAATCTCATGGAAAGAAAAAAAAAAAATTAGCGAGCTTCCGAAAGTGAAAACCATAATGAATTAGCAATGCATTCTGGATATATATTACGACTGAGCAAAGGAATAACTTTTTTTTCTTTATCTGAGTACTATTTGAAGGAATAAGTCTTTCTTTCAAAATAAAATTTCCGAGGCTATATTCTCGTATCTGTTTACACTACAGTTCCTTTTAAAGTTGGAAATTCGCTAACTTGACTGAACACGTTAAATTTAAAAGTGAAAACGAAAAATATATTTTCCAGACTTATTTGGTACTTTTGAGAGTAAATTACCCTCCTTCCAAACAACAGTCCAACTTCTCATTTCATCACCTTGATGAACAAGGCCGAAGCTTGCTTGAAACTTGAAGTTTCAAAAGCTTCAGCCCTGTTCCACTTCTATGCATTTCGATGTGAAGAATTTAAAGAATGCACTCTTTGGACGAGGCTTTATATCTGTTGAATTTAATAATTCATTTCTGAATTTTTTTTACAAACAAATTCATATTTTGAAATTTAATGAAATGCTTCTGATATAGTGAAGCCTCTAGTAACGCGTAATATAAATGAATAAGTAAATAAATTGTCCAAAAGTTTCGTTAACGGATTAATTATCTGTTGCTTCATTTTCCTTTGTGCCAAGGCAACTAATGCTATGCAGTGCCAGTATATTGTGTCTGTAAACAACACGTATTCTTCATTATGGTTAGTTTTCCTATTTTCTGGATGAAAAACAGAGTTTCCAAGTGGAACCACCCTAACTATAGAGCCTCTAACTCAGTCACGGTGTGAAATAAGAAGTCCCACTCCTCAGCTAGCGACCAAGTACATTTTAATGTGTGTCCTGCCAATTGCAATGTATGCCTCGCAAATCTGGTCTTCAGCTCCAGATTCACATTATAAGTCCGTCCTTGGGATCGAGTACTGGTTCTTGCGATGGCTTAACAGAATTGCTGGCCACCCTTTTACTATCTCAAGGGCCATTCTATACTCAAACCTTAACATCACACCCTGGATGCAGCGGACAATTAACAGGAACATACACACTCTCGCACAAATGCTCACAGGCAAAGTGGATGCTCCAGTCCTGGATAATATTCTAGTCAAACCGCGTGCCACTGCTAGACGTTGCGGGGAAGTAAATAATCCACTGCGTCCAGTCCTGAACAATCTTAGTAGCCTGCAAAGATTCTTCCCATCAAATGCAGCGAAAATATTTAACTCACTACACATAGATGCCGAAAAACTGTGTGAGGATGCAACATACCGGAAAGAGATCTTCCAGGATTCGTATAGACTTACCAAAATATGAATCGGCTGCAAAGTACCAAAGAATTTAGAGTAAAAGAGAAACTTTCTGCTTTCAGAACAATAATAATTTGTTGACTGTAAAAATATACCTTCTGTAACAGTTATGTAAATATGTAATTTATAGATGGAATTATTAGTGAATTGTAAATATATCAGTTGTATAATGTATGTACAGAATCATCAATGTGTATATATATTAAACATAAAATGTGTATATAATATTTCGGGACGAGACTACGTGTTCAGTATATGTAACCCACTGCACGTAGTATCTCGTACCCTGATATGTACTTAGCACCCTCCTGGCACTTTGCCGTCCCGGGGTGGTTTCCTTATGGAAATAAACGGATAATAATAAAAAAAAAAAAAATAAATAAAAATTCTCTTATAAAAAACTCACCAATCATGATAGGATTCGAATCCAGTCTTTATCGTATTGAAGGAGAGCGATTAAGAAAATAAATAAGGTGCCAATTTTGATAAGCTTCCCAATGCACTTCAGAACCAGGATTTGCATTAATACTGAAATATATAGTATGCTGAGTGCATATATTGTGTTCCCAAAAGTATCCGGACACACTTGGAATTTTATAAAAGGAACCATACCCATTTTTCATTTATCGGGAATAGGTATTAAACAAACAAAATGAGTTCACGCAGAGGTAAATTTAGTTGTCATGCCTTTTCCACCCGGTATGGGTAATAGAGTGAATATACCAACTGCACTACCACGAGAGCATTACGTAGGACGCTACATAGTATCCGATTTTAAAGAAATGCTGCTGTGAGTGTAAGTGTGTGTGTTAAGCTCCAAAGCAACTAAGGCTACGAGTATACTGTGTCTGCAAGTTTCGTATATTCTGAGATCGATTTGCTTGTTTTCTGGGCAAAAAATTCTGAATTTTCAGGAGAGAAAAAAAAATTGACAGCTACGTTGTCATTGATGGGATTCGAAGGCAGGAATTTGCCACCCAATGTGGGGTAGATGGTCATTATATCCACCTTGCAACCCGTGAGAATGGAAAAGCTGCAACACACAAATTAAATATCACTGCACACAGTGCACAGCGTCAACTTGTCTGGTGTACAACCCATCGTAATTGACTGATGGAAGAGTGCAAAGCTATATTATGAGCTAACCAATCATGAGACAAAGTTTTTTTCGATTTTTTTTTTAAATTAAAACCGCAAACCCGACTGGTATTAGAATCTATAGTACTTAGTAGTGTTTATGGGCTGAAGTTCAAGAAAGTGAAAGAGGATACTTGTTGACATCACACTTGAATTTCTGCAGATTATAATTTTCTAGAAATACGTGTGAAGGAAGGAAGTTGTGTCAGAAAACGGAAGTTGAATGAATAAATGAGGAAGACTAAAAGTTGATTTTATGAGTCTTAAGTTGGACAGCAAAAGGATGTTGGCTGGTTGCGACACGTGTTCGGACTGCTTTTGAAGCGACAGCAGGAATTATGGAAGCAATTCAGAAGAACAGCGCCCATGGAAGTATCTATAGAAAAGGCATGCAGCAGAAAGAGAATGTATATGAGTCTGAGAGTGGAGGGAATTTGTTAGAGATGAGTCATCAATTAACCTAACTGCCCTCTTTTGAATGGAATATAGAAGCCCGAGAGAGGTTTTGGGGGCATTGCCCCATTTGCGGAAATAAGGTAGGGCGAATTTGCGATTTGTACAGAGTGAACAGCTGTTTCGAAAAACGTAATGTCCAAAGCGAAAGAGAAAACCCAGTTTTTTAGATACAAAGGAAGGAACATTTGTTGGTTGGTTGATACGTTGTTTAATGGCACAAGGGCTACTAAAGCCATATTGTGCCTGGAACATTTGTAATGTGCTTATACCAAGAGAGATTAGAAGTGAGAGTAAACCCCAACAGAGATATATGATCTTGCCTAGAAATCAGAGTTTCGTCTGTGATAAGCAGAGCAGTAGAAGAATCCTTTTTATGAGACATAAGACAGAACTGAGTTTTAGAAGGATTGAAATCATTTAAGTTATTTTTCCCCACCCCCCACTGTAGAATTATCTGGAGATCAGCGTTTAAGGAATTGATAGTGGATATTCGAGTAGTTGAAGCTGTTTGTGCAGAGCAAGGTTTCTCAAACTGGAAGGTGGAATGCATTGAACAGTCATCAGCAACACTATGGATAGGATGTCTGGTCAATGGAAGGTCATTAATGTACAAAAGGAATTGAGTGGGAGAAAGAACGGTGGACAAATGAGTGGGAGAAAGAACGGTGGACACCAACACTAGTGGAGAAATTAGAAGACAGAAAGCAGTTTACCATCACCAACAATTCTTCAGAGAGAAAATTGGAAGAGCAAAACTGGATATGCAATTACAAAAGCCAATTGGCAAACCAAAGGTGGAAGCTTATTTAGAAGACCTTTATACCAAACACGACCAAAAGCCTTTGAAATGTCAAGAGCAATGCGTGAGCTTCGCCAAACGTTTCCATTTCTGATTTTTTTTTTCTTTATGATTTCAAAAAAAGGCCAATGGCATATTTACGATAAATCCTCTTGGATATCAGGAAGCAGCCGTTATTTGTGGAATTCGCCTCTTTCTGCTTGATCGATTGTGATCGGTATCGATGGCCAGCGAGGTTGAATGGGCGCAACTTCAACAATGAGAATTTTCAACATTCAATGTAACACACAGTGTTTAAGCTAATCTGTATTAGCCCTGTACAAGTCTTCAGTCTGCGCGGTAGCACAGTGGTATCGTCACCGTCCTTCCCACACCGGGTGGAAAAAGGCCTGGGTTCGAATCCCGTCGATGACGCGAGGAACTTTAATGGGCTTTTTTTCACTCTGTGGCTGAGTTAGTCGGTCTCAGGCGTATATAGCAAGGTTTTTCTCCCCAGTAACTGGGGTTTTTTCGTCCAGCAAAACAGGCAAATCGACGATAGAACATACGCAATTTACAGACACAAATACGGGTTAATGTATTTAATTACGGGCAACCCTAAAATAATAATAATGTACAAGTCTTCAGCAGTGGAGCAGTTAATAAGGTCATGGGTTTTCCTATGTCAGTTAGATTAATACACTCATTGGATTCTCCTCCTAGGGCAGCTATTATTATCTTAAATAATGACTCAGTTGTAACTACAATTTCAGGAGATTGTTCTGACACTAATTTGTGTGATGATTTCTACAACATCAACTGCCTTCTATCTAGCATCGGTGTATTGTCCACCTTCTGAGAAATTCCAACTGTCGCTTCATGGCCTTGACAGTGTATGTTCAAAATGTTCATCTAAAAACTTAATTATAGCGGCTGATATGAATGCAAAATCCAATTTTCGGCATAGCAGAATTATTGACCCTAGAGGACTTTATCCTATCTTTTAATCTGTGTCTCCAAAACTTATCCGACAAACCTCCCACCTTCTCCACATCCAACGAAGAATCTAATATCGACGTAACCTTAACATCTGCTAAAATGGATGGTTTGATTGTGGACTGGGATGTAATTATTATCGGGATCTCATCTAGACACTTGCATTGATGAACAACCTAAAGATCTTCGACGATTTTCTGTTAAGTTGACAAAATGGAAAAAAAATTAAGGAGTATCGAAATTCTATCCTGAAACAGGATATTCAAAGCGCCTTAAACTCAATGACAGCGCTCGAATATGTCAACTTTATCCAGACTCGATCTTTTCCATGCTATGCAGTGCGCCAGCATAAGAAAACAGTCCAAGAAACCCTTTGTCCCGTGGTGGACGCCTGAACTGTCGCTCTTACGACACAAGTCCTTCAAGTGCTGAAGGACTTGTGTTTCTCTGAGGTACCTTCAGAGAAACAGACATCTATCGACTGATGATGTGCAGACTTACCAGGAAATTTATGGCAGTCTCAGGAAAAGATACCATAGGGAGACTGCCGATTCCAAGAGCAGTTGTTGGCAAAACTTAAAGAAACAGGGCATACGGAACCGTGGGGTCCCGTATTCCTATGTCATTACATAATTTACCGCATTACAAAAAATAAAATGATTTCAGGAGACGTGTATAATACTGTTATGGAGCAAGGGCAGGAAACAAGTGACTGGATTTCCACAATAAGGTCTATTATCTCCAGCCTTTTCCCTTTGGACTCCCATGAATTTGATACACCGAACAACAAGAAATAAGACACAGTAATGAAATGTATAGTGGCCCTAGGGACATCGTCCCGTTTACCCTCTTGGATCTGGGGGCTGCTGTTAGTAAACTAAACAGTAAAACTGTCCTGGGATTGACCTTATTGAGAATGTTTTTATTGTTAAATTTTTTTACCTGTTTCCGCAAATTCTGTTAAATCTTATGAACAAATGTCTCCTTGAGGGTATTTTTCCAAGGCAATGGAAAGTGGCTTTGCTGAAAATTCTTCACAAGCCAGGGAAACCAACATCCGATCCCCGTGCCTACAAATCAATTTCATTGCTTATGAATCTCGGAAAACTCTTTAAAAGACTTGTAGCCCCGAAACTCTATAAGATGTTACATGAAAAACAACTTTGTTCTAACCTAAAATTTGGCTTCAAGAAAGGGAAATCTACGGAGCAGGCCATATCTGCTCTAACTACTTTTGCTCGGAATTCTACCTCAAAGTATGTTTTGGCTGTGTTTGTGTACTTCGAGGGTGCTTTCGACTCCCTTTGGTGGAAGGCGCCTTCGAGCCCTTAAGAGCTGCTAATTGTGAAGATTATACCTAGAAGGTCTTAACATCCTCTGTATATAGTTTCCCTATATCCAGAGGATGCCCTCAAGGGTCTATGTTGGGGCCTCTCCTCTGGAATGCAGTTCTAGACAAATGGATTTTGAGAGATCATCAAGGTGTACTTAAAATTGCATATGGCGATGACTTATTGGTGACATCGAGGGGACATCTAGAAAGGTGCTTGAGAAGTGTATGCGTCCAATAATTGTCGATTTGGTAACATGGGCGAATACAAACCAATTAAATTTCGCCAAGTAAGACGACTTTTATGACTTTTGGCCATCACTTCAACAATAACAGACCTCCTAGGATCCTTCTTAATAACATACAGATACCATATGCATCTGAGACTAAATATTTAGGAGTTATATTAGACAACAGATTAAGTTTTCAGTCGCATGTTTCAAAATTGAAGAACAAAATTCGAAATTTTACTGTCTTGGTGGTTAGGATCTCCAGGAAAGAATGGGGTCTTACTATGAAGACATTATTGTTGTATTATAAGTCGATCTTTTTGCCTGTAGTTTCTGATGCCACCACCATACGGCATCAAAAATGTTACCAAAGTCAAGATAAAAACAAAGCTAATATCCTTGCAAAGATCCGTCTTACTAACCATTCACCACATTCCAAGAACTACTTCTAACAATGCCTTGCAGGTTTTGGGAGGAGTTATGCCACTTGACGTTTATATAATTTATCGAGGAATGTTGTTTAAATCTCAAAAAGGGTCTTTACTTTCGATTACAGTAAATAACATAAATTAAGAAAAGGCTAGAATTTGAAGTGGAATTTGAATTAACTGGAATTTGGCAACGTAGATGGGATGAAACCAATTTGGTCTCATCACAACTCGTGGTTTACGCCAAATATGTACACTTCCTCTCTAGCACGGGGCATGGCCCCTTACGGACTAAGCTCTTTGAATGTGGACTCGAACCTGATCCATACTTATACATGTAATGACCTTGAAACTTGGGTATATGTTCTCTTATTTTTCCTGGAATACGAACAATTTAGACAGACTTTAGTTGGTCTTGTTCCAGAGTTATCAGAAGAAAACGTCAGTATTCTTGTTGAGTGTGCCAGTAACTTTAAAGCCCTACAAGATTTTTCTACAAATGTTTTCAAGAAGAGTCTTCAACTAAGATCCCTGGCTGTCAGAGGATGTAATTAAGTGATCTCCTCAACTCATTTCTCCCTTTTTCTGTCATTAAGGATTTTATTTATTTTTTAACTATTTTTTATTTTATTTATTTTTGGCTGGCTCCCAGGTGTGGGCTACTTGGAAGTGGAAGCGGACACCAACTGGTATTGCACTACGTTCAGTGGGTGCGGGATTTAGTGCTTATTTGCACCTCCCAGGTGATAATAGACCCAGGCCTGGATCCTAGTGCCAGGGTTCGGCACCAGACAGCAGCTGCCCAGCTGTTGGCTACTCCTTGATGGAAAAGTGGGCTGACACAAACAGAGCACACACTAACATCTCACACCCAAACATTTACACTTTTCCAGGCCCGCTATACAGAGTTCCTGTACCAACACAGAGGACAAGGTGGACTTGTAGGCTAGGAGCCACGCGGAAATGCAAATACACCCCCACCCCACGCACACACATTACCACATCTGGTACGAAAACAAGTAACCTGAAGATTTGTACAAGTAAGACATGTAAGTTGTTTGGATTGCAGATGTGCTAAATGGTAAAAACTGCATACAGCGAAATTTGTTCTCAGGACAGTGCGAGTTGTTCCTTAAGGAATTTCCAGAAAGATTTCAAATAGATCAAAAAAAAAAAAAAAACATACAAATTTGACACAAAATACTCTGAGCCTCTTGGGTCGAAAACGTTGCAGAAAAGAAAAGATTCATGTTGAAATGTACACTTGCTCTCAGATTTCCTACTGTTGTTTACAAAATCAACAAGACCACTGTCAACTTAACAGTTTCACTTCGAGTATTTTGTTCAAATGTCGTTGAACCAGACTAATTTTGATTTTTAAAAAAATCAAATTCAGTCATCCGTGAAAGGAATCTTGAAGTAACATAGTTATATCCTAAACATTAAGATTGCAATATTGATAATAAAATTTACCAAAAAAACGATTGTTTGGACATGACAAAATAACAGAGAATTTTGAAATTTTTGAAAGTTTCCTATGAAAGTTTCTCGCTAGGAATTCCTTATAGGGCCGCAAACCTGTGATAAATCAATCAAGATTTTAATTTACTTACCATTAGCTCATATAAGCGTGGCAGCTTGTTCTGATATACAGAATCCCTTGATGACACTTTTTCTTTATGAAACAACTTAACATTTTTGAATTAGCTTGTTATCTCTACACTAATTAAAATAGTGTACAAAATAAAAATTAAGAATGTCATTAAGTGTCTGAGGGAGCGTCTTATTGCCGAAGGCAGCAGCTTCTAATCTCAACAGGTGACAACAAAAATGCATGAAAACTTAAACAATAAAAATATAATAAAAAGTGAAAAGATATCGATATTCTCGTTAGAAAATCAATGCCCATCTTTCCACGTTACTTATTTAATCAGCAAAGAAACTTGCGGCCAAGAAGTCAATAACAATTATCGAAGATGTTAAGTGAACCTCATCACCAGCCAATATTTTTACAATTAAAAACGGGCTTAAAACAGAAACGCCTGAAATCGGACAACCTTATCAACTAACCCGCACAACGGGGATAGAAGCTCGATAGGCTGAACGCAGGCACCAGTCAATGCTTGGGTATGCATACAGCTGATACATAGTGTTATATATACTGCTAGACAAAATTAACAGAACACGTCGAAAACGTGGTGTTACTCGTGCTACTTGCAATGAAGAGGTTGACAATTTGGTATGGTGCTGTACTATAGAATAATGATGAAATGAGGAGACAGCGATCCCGGTCTTGCTTCTTCTACTTAAGGAGAATTTTCATATTCGAAATAATATGCTGTGCTTTTTTCGAATCTCTGCTCTGTCACAGAACAACACACCCTATCCTGTGCTACCATTGTTTGGCGCATAATGGCCTTTAGCAGCCGTTTCGCCGTAAAACCTCCAACTACAACAACAACAACCGTATCCTGTGAAATTACTGCTGGAGTACCTCAGGTAGTGTCCTATCTGGTGTCCTGTTCACGGTTATCATGGTGCCCATTACTGCCTCCATGAACGGTCTATTATGCTATGCTGATGACCTCGAGCTGGTTATAATAATCAACTTCCACCTCCGAGTGTAAAATGCCCGAGTTCGAATCCCGTCAATTACGCGAGCAATTTTCATGGGATTTTTTCGCAACAGTTGGCTTAGTCGGTCTGAGGAGAGCATCACTTGATTTTTTTAATCCGGACACTCCACTTTTTCGAACACAGCAAACCGATCAAAGAATATACGCATTATGTTTAATCATCAACGCAGTTAAAGCCATGAGGCATTAATATATTGTCTACATCCAGTGATCACCGAATTATAACCACTTTCCTAATACCGTCCTAGCCACCGTTCGCACGGATAAGAGCCGTATTCGCCTAGGCGTTGACTCCACTAGATGTCTGAAGACGTCTGTAGGGGTCTATAGATGCTGCCTGAAAGATTTTCCATAGTGTCACAATCGATGGAAGTTGCATGTCCATACGTCTCACTTCCGTTCCAAAAATTCACACAGGTGTTCAATCGGCTTCAGCTCAATCGAATTTGGAAGCCAATCGAGATGGGCGATATATTCAGTGTGTTCCTCGAATTACTCATGCACAGTGCGGGCCCGATGACATGGTGCATTATCGTCTTGGAAGATTCCGTTTCGGTCCGGGCAAAAACCGAAACGTGGCTAGGTGCACTTTCTGTTCTAAGACCGGCCGGTAGACCTCACTAGTGAAACGTTAGTCCATGCGCACCAGGAGTCCTATTCCTTGCCAGCAAAACATGCCCCATACTGTTTACTGTTGTTTATACCAACCACCGCCACATGACTAAATAGTGGGCACCATGCAAGATTGGTCCATTGACTCGTGTTCTTCGTGTCACACACGAAGTCGTCCGTCGGCGAATGCACCAGATATTTGGACTCAGCTCCGACCATCACATTCGTTTCCAGATCTCCAGTGTCTAACTCGCGTGCTGTTGACACCACAGCATTCGCCATCGACGATGATCAGTGGTGAGGAGAGGGGGGGTCTCTTGAGTCATCTTCTGTGGAGCTCCATAGGTCTGAGTGTGCAGTGCATCGTCACTTGGTATATTGTTTTTGCATTTAGCACAGTGGTATCGTAACCGTCCTCCCCACACTGAGTGAAAAAGGCCTGGGTTTGAATCTCCTTGATGACGCGAGGAAGTTTAACAGTCTTTTTCACTTCTTGGCCAAGTTAGTCTGTCTCAGGCGTATATAGCAAGGTTTTTCTTCCAGCAAAACAGGCAAATCAACCAGAGAGCACACGCAATTTACAGACACAGTACACATGGCTAGTTGGATTAACATTCTGGGTGACCCTAATGAATAGTGTGTAGTGTTTTTTTTTTGCATTCTGCACATTGTGTTGCGATGCCAATTATCGTACAGTGATCTTCCGTTGAGCTAGTACAACGCGCTGCACCGTCGCTCACCAGAAACATCCACCTTGCATAATCCTTTATATTTCTGTGGGTCGGTAGGAGGTGGTTTGACCCGTTCGACACCATTCTTTGTACACCTTAACCACAATAAGCTGTGTGCAACTGACAAGACATGTCGTTTCCAATATGGAAGCACCCGATGCACGAGGTCCCACAATTATGCCCTTTTGAAACTCCATAATATCTTTACTACTTGTCATATATGCTTTTCATCACTTTGACTTGCACGACCAGATGCCAATTACTACTGCTCTAGCGTAGGAATCTGTTCGGCTTTTTATATTGCAGGCTATGCAGCATAGCCATCACTGATGGGGTGGTCATAATTCAGTGATCACTGAGTACATATTGTGTTTTGTGGTCGATTTGCCTGCTTACTGGACTAAATCTGAGTTTCTTGGAGAAAATCTATGCAACCCTCGCTTGAGGTCGATAACTCAGCTAAATTTTGAAAGAAGCTCATGGGATTCCTGGCGTCACTAACGGGATTCAAACCCAGACCTATTTCACCCAGTGCAGTTAGAACAGTGATTATATCCAATTGTTACAAGGCAAGAATACAAGCAGTTACAGGCGTAATACATCGATAGCCAAAAAATTATGACCACCTACTTAATATGATGTTGGTCCTTCATGTGTAGCCAAAACAGCTCGTACCCGGCGAGGCATGGACGCTACAAGATTTGTAAATGTGTCTTGTGGTATCTGCTGCCAACACGTAACCAGCAGATCCTTTAACTCATGTAACGTCCATAGCTGAGACGCCGCAGAAAAGTTGCTGTTCCAACACAACCCACAGATGTTCGACGGGATTGATGACTGAGGAATTTGGAGGCCAGGGAAATACCTGGAAGTCTTCACGTTCCACGAACCAATCTCGAACAATCCGGGCGGTGTGACATGGCGCATTATCCTGCTGAAAGACGGCACCCCCAGAGGGGGGAAGGCCTTTGCCATGAAAGGGCGTAACGGGTTCGCAATGATGTTTAGGTATTATATATATATATTTTTTTTTATAATTTTATTAAACATAAAGGCGGCACCCAGAACGTCATCATTATATACGCACCTTATAAGGTCAAGATCAACCGTAATAAAATTATGTACGAGGAAGGTAACCTCATGAAAGCATGGTTATTAGAACTTTGATGTATGATACCCAATAAGGTGAACAGAACGCGTCATGCAACAAATTAAAAGTAAAATACTAACATTAACAAAATAGATAACTTTTATTATATATAGCAAATGAAAACAATCTCGATACACAGAGTCATCCATTCATGCAAGAGATGAATAAAATAAAAGCCTGTATAAGGTGAAAACCTCACACAAGCGTAAAAAGTAATAACAAAAATTTATAACATCGAAGTCATAAATTAAATATTATATTAAAACTTCCAATCAGCTACAAAAATTTCACTTTTAAATAACTAAAAACATCATATTAACTTAATGAGCAAAACAATACGAAAGACCCAAAACACAACTATCAATAAAACTAAATATTAAACCCACTAACATATTTGAGTTAGAGACCGTCTGTTACCATTAACTACTAGAAATAGTGAATTTCCTATTCGAAGCTCTTCGCATAAAAACAGCGTTTGCAAAAAGTTGTAATGCTTTCAAAGTTTGTTCATCTCCAACAAACATCCATTCCTGCCCTAAATCTTTCTCTAAAATCACTATATAATGTACAATCGTAAAAAATATGTTTCCAATCTTCTAAACAAACACACCGACAGAAATCCGTGTCAGACAACCGAAATTGGAAAATTTTCCCGTTTAAAGAACCATGTCCAGTAAGCAAATAGGACAAATACATTCCCATAGAGAACTCTGGGGGTGGGGGGTATTTTAATGTTATTTATTTTCTTTTTATATATTTCTTATTATATTTTATCTCACAGAAGATTTTTCTTAGGTGCCCTCACACCTACAAGGGCCCACCTTTTGCCACCTGACTGCTATACTCTGATATATTCTATGTGATTCTCAAGATGTGATATCTTGAGAATCACAGAAGATTCTCAAGATCTTGAGGGTAATTTCTGTTGTTTCCCCTTAATCAGTTTCCAGGATTCTCTCGCCAAATTGTGGGAGAGAAAATTCTTAACTAGGCAATCAAGGCGTGTGTTATTTAGAATAACAGGACTCAAAGTGAAAATAAAACATGAAATTTATTACATACATATATAAAACCTAATATACAATTGAATTAGAAAGCATATGGTCCTAATATACAAGTTGACTCAGAGATACCTTGCATATATCATTCTAATTGCAGTTTCCATTCACTAGCTAATCTGAGTTGATCATTATATGAAAACACCTGATTCATTCTTCTTGCCCTAACTAACTCCTAACACTTGTACATTAACTATACTTATTTCATTTACTCCTGGCTACAATTCTGTTTCATATATTAACAATCAAATATGCTACATTCATCATTCAGCTCTATGTTCTCACCACACTGTTACTTCAATCTTCAGTATCCTAAAGTCCCTACTTGTTATTAGTCATTCACATAAACCAACAAATCTTCATCAATTAAAACACTATATTCAGAGTTGCTCATATAACTTAATTATCTATAATTTTAAAACATTCAGAATCCTTCTTTATAAGCTTCACTACCTTTCTAACACATTATATCTATTTATATCAATTTCGTCTATTACTCATTCCTTCGTTTTCCTTGCATTATACACTAACCCTTTTTAACGTAATAAACTCTGTTAGTATATCTACCTCAGAGATAATTTATCTTACACTTTACTTTCTAGGGCTACCCCCTTTTCATTAATTACCATACTATTTCACTAACAGTCCTTGTTAACTTAGTGTACTTATTATATCGCTCACTTACTTCTATCTTTTTCTCTTCTTCTCCAGGAAGGTTTCAAGCTTCCATCTTAGGCTCTCCAGGCTATCTTCCAAGGCTTTCCTTCATCTGCTTCAGATAATTTTCCGGAACTCTTGGGTGGCTGCATGGGTCTGGCGTCCTTTCTTCTGCTTTGAAAACACAACTCCTCTTTTACTACGGTTCATTCAGATGTATATTTCTCCGAGAGGTCGTTACCTTTCCTGGTTCACTTAAATTTGTCTTTCATAATATTTTTCTTATCATTCTTAGCCTTCCCGTTACCTTTCTACTCTTAACTATATTCCCCTTTATTGTCTAGGGCCCTTTTTGCACTCCCTACATTTCTGCACTGCCCAACTTACTTCTCTCACTCTGTCTCCACAATCACCCCTTCAGTCACACTCCCTCTTACTCTTGCCACTTCTCTGTCTCCTTGGTGATGAACCCAACTTTTTCTCTGTCGTTTGACCCTCCTTCCCCAGGACTCTCTACCAATCCCAGGAATACACCTAGTCGTTCCCTCTTTTCTATTCGTTAAAAAAAAAAAAAAAAAAAACTTACCATAACTATTTGCCCCGTGTGCAAACCAAGCCATTTTCTTCTTTCGTTCTCAGGGTAACACAATCCCTTCATGTCTGCCATCGTTTCCCAGGATAGCCATTTTCGTATTTTCCCATTTGCGAAAATGTTGACAACTTACCAAAAAGCTGGTCTTTCTTCGACCCGAACGCTAGCCCATCGGGACATGTCCAGATGCCCCATAGATCAAACGTTTCTTAATCACCTGCATTTCACTGACCCATTGTTCTGTTTCCAGTAACCATTTCCTACTTGTTCACTAATGACCACTCCTTCCCTAGTATGGGGCGGTTGTTTTTGTTTACTCACCGTTCACCCCCTTTTTTCCCACGGATCTACATGTATATGTTACTTTCTCTTCCATTTGACTGCTATTCAGTTTGCGCATCTGTAATCGCTCATTTTCTAAATCTAGTATTCTTCCCATATATGCTTCTCTTGAATGTCAAAATTTCCTTTCCATATAAAAGATTAAATTATTCCCAAATTACTTCCCATATTTCCTTATTAATGTCAGAGTCCGTGTTGATACTTATCCCAAAAATTTCAGCTGATCGGCGTTTACGAATGCAGTAACATAAACCTGTAAACATCACCATCAAGTCCAAAGGCAATGTTCCAGCAAGAACCTGTAAAGCTGGTGTAGAAACTATCCTGCATACCCTCAGCATGACCAGAAGCATAGTTCGCTGAATGGAAATCAATTTTGAACTAAACCAGACTGCCAACCCTATGGAACCATACTCCTGAAGCATAGGAAGAAATGCCGTCTTATAATATATCGACATAGTTTTACGAGACAACCGGCAATCAATACGTGATATTCTAACCAATGGACTAGTAAATCCTATAATTTTCAAGGCAATATTAAATAAATGAGAATGAAAATTTAGCTTATTATCCATGGTAATCCCTAAATATTTTAATTCTTCGACCATTGGAAGTTGTTTTTTGCTAATTTTTATTTGAGGTGGACGATTAATGTCGAGTTTAGAACCAAAGACTATCATTTTCATTTTATTAGGACTAATAACTAATTTATTATCGACAGTCCATGCTAAAAGATCAGCAAGAACATAATTTGCGGTATTTTCCAAAGCCCGACGAGGGTTTCCGTTAATCAGTATGGTAACGTCATCTGCGTATGCAATTATTTTAGTAAACTCAAAATCCAATCCTGCAGAACCATATTCCATATAAATGGGCCTAATATTGATCCCCGAGGATAACCTCTCGATATCTTCCTTGAAACATGCATATACCTTGTTTTGACCAGAACAGATCTATCAGAGAAATAGTTCCTAAAAAGATAGTATATTTGCTGCAAGCAATGAGCTGCCCGAAGACGTTGCAGGGCGCTTTCCCACCATAGGGAGTAGAAAACGCTCTCGAAGTCAACAGAAATTGCCAACATATACTTAAACGATGAATTTTTAATATGAGAAACTAGTTCCAGCAAAGCGCCCTCACATGCCTTGCCAACACGAAATCCATATTGGTTAGAAGCTATTAGATTCTGAGACTGTAATACTAAATGTAGTTCTAAAAGTCGAAAAGCCATTAGTCTTTCCAATAGTTTCCCGAGATTTGCCAATAAGGCAATCGGACGGTACTATCTAGGTTCTGTTAATGGTTTGTTAGGTTCACGAATCAATTTCAACGAGGCTGTCTTCCAAACAACTGGGAAAATACCCTACAATAAACATTTATTGTATAATAGCATAAGAACGTGCATTGGTAATTTAATAAATCTGAATATAAAAATGTTCTCCACCAAGTCCGGACACTTCGTAACATTAAATTTCCAAGCATCATTACCTGATTCATCAGAAAGGAATGATCTCTCCGAAGAATCAGAAATGTATTGCAAATGGTCATTCTGGATTCTAGAAGGTTTCTTAGAATCTGCAACGTGATCTATGGGAAATAATCTGTCAAATGTGGCTCACTGTATCGTTCCAATCGATTGTCTCATCTGTATTACAAATAACTGTTCCAAAATCTTCTATACAAAATTAGAATCTAGTAATTTTGTATAGAAGTCCCCGTGGATTCTTTTTCCCAGAGGGTTAATTAGCCCAGCTTGAATGTTTCCGAGATACAATAGCTTTAATATAATTGTTTTTTAAAATTAATATAATGTCGGTAGAAAGGTTCAACCTTATAAGAGTGCAAATGCCGGTGACGTTGATATTTCCGCCTTGTCTGATGCACCATTTTACGGAGAAAGACAATTCATTTGATCACCAGAGAAGTGTGTGCTTGGTTATAATCTCCTTACAAGAAGACTTATATGCAGCTTTTGTCAAGATTTTTGAACCATCTCAGAAATTTGAAGACCAGAGAAGTCATTAAGATCTTGCAAAGAATCTTTCGGATAATCCAGAACTATAGATCAAAGACCAGAACAAAGGCCGTCCAATCTATATTTCTAATAGAAAATCTTTTCAATTGTGGAGTAATTAAAGTTCTAGAATCAGTAGAAAATACTTGTACTATATTAAAAAAGCAAAACCCGGTGAGTACTGACTGCCAATGAGAAACAACATCCCAATTTTCAATATTAACACCAAATGCCGTATTAACAATAATAATGTCAACGTTAGTTTCCCCTGAATAACTAGAATATCTGGTGAGCACATGAGGTTGTTAATTACTAACAAATGACTAATAATGAAATCTTCCAATAATTGACCACGTGTATCAGCCACATCACTAAACCATAAATTAGACTTAACATTCATGTCGGATATTATTACAATATTCCTTGAACCAATCATAGTAAAAGCAAAGCCTAAAAAGTTCAAAGTATCATTAATATCCTCAGAAGGAAGGCAGTATATGGACAAAAGGTGAAAAGATTTAGATTTATTCCCATTTATCTGCATAATTTTAACTGTTTGCATATAACACCATTTCCGTTGTGATCTTCACTGCTTAAAATGAAAAAAACTAGTCATAATTTATCCTCAGACGTACCTGTACAAGTGGCCTGATATACTCAGGACAAGAGATATCTGTCACTGAATGTTGGTATTGCCTTTTACGACGCTTACAGTTGACACAACAAGCCAGTTCCTCTTTAAACTGACATTTAAAAAAAAAAAAAAAACCATGACCACTCCTAGAACAATGCCCACAGGATGGGGAATCGTGAGTGCACTGTTGGGTCGTGTGACCAAAGCCCAAACACAAGTAGCACTTTGTAAGTTTATGTGATCCAAAAGCAAGATAAATTTTGCTCATAGATGAAATACATTTGAAAATTTTTGGAAGAAAATTAATGACCAGTGGACAGTTAATAAAGATCTAGATTTAGTAAAACCACATTGTACATCACGCTTAACTTCTTCCATAAAACCAGAATCCTTAAAGTTATTGCAATATATGTCTTCAATAATTTCTTCCTTAAACAGTTCTTTTGGAACCTCATAAATAAGAAGCGAAGGATTTTCCTTCCTGGGAGCTCCAGAAATAACACCAAAGTCTTGGTTACTAGGTTCTTAACATCCACACTCGTCTTCAAATCACTTTTATCATTAGCTGGAAAAATAAGGACATTGTCATTTATGTCTGCCGACTTCTCCCTAGTTTGTGCTCCATCTCGAGCAACCTCAGCAAAAGTACGTGCAGAAGCATTTTGCAACTCAGAGTCATTAACTTTATCCGGCATATTTTTATCATTCGAATCAGTAATCGGAGACTTGTGATCGTTAAGATTTTTTTTAGGTAGGTGGTAGACGTCAGAGTGCCTGGCATATGGATGACTGGACCCAGGGTATCGCAGCAGAATATCGCCCAAAGCATGACACCGCCACCACCGGCTTGGATTCGCCCCACGGTGCATCCAGGCACCATCACTTCCCCAGTTAAACGACGCACACGTACCCGGCCGTCTACATGGTGTAACAGGAAAAGTGATTCATCGGACCAGACAACCTTCTTCCAATCACTCAAGGTCCAGTTAGTTTCGATGCTCGCGTGCCCATTGTAGGCGCTGTCGCCGGTGTACCGTGGTTAGCATGGGCACTCGAAGCGGCCTGCGGCTACGCAGCCCCATTTTCAGCAGGATTCGATGTACTGTGCATTGTGAGGCATTACTCCTGTCACCAGCATTCCAATTACCAGCGAGTTGCGCTACAGTCGCCCTTCTGTTTGTTGCCACGTACCATCCGCGAGAAGAACCTCGAGCATCGAGGTGAGCGAAGGTAACTACAACGATCGTCCAACACCTCGCCGGCGGTTCGTGGGTTTCTGTCCTCTGGCCACTTTCGGTAGTTACTAATCACGGCTGACCGTGAGCATCCCACCAGCCGCGCCGTTTCGGATATGCTCTGACCAGTCTGCGTGGATAGCACAGTGGTATCGTCACCATCCTCCCCACACCAAGTGAAAAAGGCCTGGGTTCGAATCCCGTCGATAACGCGAGGAACTTTAATGGTCTTTTTCACTTCATGGCTGAGTTAGTCGGTCTCAGGCGTAGACAGCAAGGCTTTTTCATTATAAACTGGGGGTTTTTCGTCCAGCAAAGTAGACAAATCGACCATACAACGCACGCAATTAACAGATATAAGACACACAGCACGGCAGATGAAATTTAATTATTCGAGTGGTCTAAAAATAATATATATATATAATTTTTTTTTTTTAATATGCTCTGACCCAGTCGTCTGGCCATTACAATTTGGCCTTTGTGAAACTCGTTTAAATCCATTGCCTTTCCCATCTGAAGAACAAGAATAACACTGATTAACGGAGCTCAGTATCAGATGTTTTTTATACGGTGTCCCCGCATGCGCCGAAGTTTACCGGCAGTTGCTTCGATTCGCATAACGACTCGCTGGTCATAATGTTTTGGCTCATCGGTGCATACTGAAACCTCATAGTGTTAGTTGCTTTCGATCTTAATATGCACCAAAAAAAAAAAAAAAAAAAACTGAACGGACCAGTATGCATGTCGAGGTTCCTGATGGACGCTATGAAGATTTCACCGTCATCCAGTGGCTTCTATTTCCCCCGGCTCGAACCCGGTATCACACTTCGGAAAGAAGTTCAAAGGAGCTGTTAGATCCGTGATCTACCAATGGGAACATCATGGATGACAACTTTAGAAATAGTGAATACTATTGTCTTCTTTAAAATTAGATCCATATATATTGTCCAGTCAAAACATTAACCACATTCCTAATACTGCATATGTTCTCCTCTTGCGGCTAGTACCGCCGCCACACTGAAAGGTATGGTAACTATACGGAAATGATCGTTGCAGGAATTATATTGTGCCATGTCGCCAGGACTGCATCCTGTTGATCAATGATAGCTGTGGTAGAGAATCCAGACATAGTGGACATAGTGTTTTTGTCAAGCGGTTCCTGTGGTTCCCCACAAATCCGCATTAAGTACTCTGTGATGTATGCACAACATTGAAATGCCAGTCAGTGTGGGTTACGTGTGAGTAGTGCGTTATTTGACTGGCCTCTTAGTTACTGCGAGGCTCGATCATCATGAAAGGAGCCTTTCAGCATCCGTCCACCAGGTCGAGGAGCCAGACCAGGAAGGTAGAAGGAACGCCTGACGGGCTCTCTCCCCACTTGCAAAGCAAGAGAAGAGGGAAACCAAGTTAGAGGAACGGAGCGAGTTGGACAGGAAAGATAAGAAAAGGGGGAAGGAAGCGAGGGTGGGCAGAGCGGAATTCTACCCCCAGCAGAGGGCCAAACGGCCAGATGATCCCACGCCCGTCAGTTGATCAGCGTCAGCAGAGCCCCTTCGATGAGGATTCATCGAGGGTGGTTAAAATCCCGCCTGGGGAGGATCCTAGGCCTGCAGAAGAACCCGAAATAATCTACTCCCACACCGGTGGATAAGCGGCGTCAGCAAAGGAGCTTCACAGAGAAGAGGTGAAGGCAGGAATCCCATTAATTTATCCTCTGCAGAGAGAAGTGTCGGCGTCGGCAAGAATCTCTGGTGGAAGCTTTGTCAAGGGAAGTTGAGAACACCCGGTTAAATCTTCTAGGAGCAGCAGAGAACATGTTGGAGCATTGCAGGGGAAGATGAAGTTACTGTGGATGGACAAGAAGGAAAAAAAATAAAAAATAGAGGCAGCTCTTGAGTGGCCATATAATAGAAACTTGGTGACATGATTACAATGGTGCATCCTGTGCAGAAGAGAATCATTATTGTTGAACAGATTCTGAGAGCAATCAGTGGCCCTGACTCTCTGTAGGATGGCTGGCCACCTAACGGTGTCAAAGGCACCCTTAAAATCTATAAAAATTGCAAAGACATAAGTGGCCTCAGAATCTTTTGTAAGTTTCAGAATTGTGGTCAGAGCATCAATTGTAGAACAACTCAACCTGAACTCGAAATGGAGGGGAGCTGCAAGACCTTTAGCTTCATATGCAGGCTGGAGGCGAAATAGCAGGAGTCTCTCAAACACTTTACCCAGTATTGGTAAAAGTGCTATAGGACGATAAGCTGATGTCCTGCCAGTGGGATCCTTTGGTAGAAGACTCAGGTTTGCAAGCTTCCAGCGTGATGGAAATATGCCATCTTTCAGGAAAGTGTTGAAAAGCTGGATGAGGATAGCAGGAGCGACAGTCCAAAGACGTTTGACAGATTCCCCCTCGATGAGGTCCAGACCTGGAGCCTTGCCATTCTTGATGGCCATGGCCACTTCCTCTTCAGTAAAAGGATCTTCAATAGCGGTAGGCTCGAAGTTTTAGTTGTCGATAATGACTTGATTATTGAAGTCTGTGTTTAGGGCAGCATCATCTTGGTAAATTAAGTCATCCAGAATTTTGTTCATTGTGTCCAGCCAATTTGTTTTCTCAGGAGAGCCGTTATTGCATATGGAATTGATGATGTCTGTAGACCTGATTTTGTTCCTGACAAGTTTATGCACCAGGCCCCAAGGGTTCCTCTTACCTTCTGTCTCTACCAGTGTGCGCCATGAATTTTGTTTGGCATGGTAAATCCTATTGCAATATTCTCTGCGAAGGGCTCTGAATCTTTCTTTGTATTGATCAGCAATGTGGGGAGGCTCAGTTCTGTGTTTACGCTGGTATGCTCTACGTGCATGCTTGAGATCATTCCGTAGGTTAGTAAGATCCTGCGACCTTGGACTTTTAGAACATTTCTTCATCGATGGTTGTGAAGCTTTCAGGAGCAATGATTGAACAAAATCTGTTTTTTGGGTAATAATCATGGAGTGATACCTATTGAGGGCAGAGGGACTGCAGATGGCTTCCCGAATGATCTCATCAAAAATATCCCAGTTAGCTGATCTTATAGAGAAACTGGAAGTATTATGCATGTAGATTTGGCGAGGGGTAACTTGATCAGTAATACAGTATGTAATAAGGCGGTGATCACTGGTGGTCGCATATTCATGCACCTGGCATTGTTGGAGACAAGTGCTGAGGAAAGGAGTTATAAGGGTAACATCCAAGTTGGATTCCCCGGTTCCTGAGGAGTAGGTGGTAGGTTGACCCGGTAGATTAGCGATCTCCAATCTGCGGGCAGCAATAAATTCATCAAGTAAATCATCTCTAGCATCAGTGGTGGCATTGTACCGACTAGTAGAGTGTGCATTGGAGTCGGCTCCAATGATAACATGTGAATCATCAAGCAGGTCAACAGCCCGTTCCAGGGTGGTAATATGCGAGTGGATGTCAGTGATGAACTGAAAGTAGGATGTAAGGGCTGAGATGCATCCAAATCAGCCTTCCACAGTAGCAGCAGCCAGGTGGGAGGTGCATAAGAAATCAAGTCTGGTCACAACTAGTTCCGGGTTGCCGATTATGATGGCTGCAAGGCATAGCTGGTTTGTAGTCTGTATCTTCCGGTATGTAAGTGGATATCCAGAGACTCTATCGCAAACGCAGTAGGGTTCCTGGAGAAGAAGGTCGAGGTAAAGTTCTTACATGATGGGATGGAGCTAAGAACAGAGATTGATTTTTGTCCATTTATTTGGGCGATACGAAGTCTGGATGTCTGTTTAGATGGCCTCTTATCCATAATTTGTATTGTTACGGATTATTTCAGCTGCTCTTTTATATAGAAGGCATACTCCATCCTGAACGGAGTGATTGCTGGGTTTATTAATAGCTTTGTTATTAATAAACCCTTTGTTGAACGGGCACAAGTTGGCGGGGAGGATTGATTTGGACAGTTCTTGTAAAGGTGTCCTGCCTCTGCACAATGCCCGCAGTGTGTGAGGAAGCGGTGGAAAATCCAGTTGAGCTTATCCCGTGACCTGGTAGTCGTTGAGAACCGAATCTTCATTTCATTGACTGCCTCCTCCCTGTCTGTGTCCAAATAGATTTCTATTGAAAATCTCTTCCAAAATCTCTTCCTTCTGGAGTAAGACGTCAACATCGAAGATAATGTTCGGCCCTCTAAGTTTCGGGGTTTCAAAGGCGAGGTTAAGTTTTCATCTTTTCCACATGTCTGTAATTGATTTGGAGGCTTCCACGATTATGCTCGTGTCCCGGATCTTTCAGGCACTTTTGATTTTTATGTTTTCCAACTTTGGTTTTAAATTTTTCAAGACCAGACGTCGGATATGTCGCTCTTGGAAATCTAGGAATACGAAGTCTCCAAGAGATACCTACGAAAACCACCCCATACTAAAAAACTCCCGCCTACCTCTTTCCTTGGACCAGGACATTAGAATGATTCCTCTTGGTATTTTGTATCCGTTTCCTCCATCTACTATCCAGACCGCACAGCATGAAGTGTGACTAACGGGAAAAGGCAACATTTTCCTAGTCATCAGTTGTCTAATGACGCCGTTGAGATACAAACTTTAGGCATGGTTGGCGATGGATAGCTGTACACATGAGTGTGAACACCTTGAACGGGCACCTACTCCAGATTATCCATTCTAAGGAGGATTCGTCGCTGTCTTGGAATACCCGTTGTTGTCCAGTGGTTAAAACCCATGGTTAACCGTTATATTGTTTTCGGTTTATCGGCTCGTAGAAGGCGGGACGTCTACTTTCACCATGATCATCGATGAGGAGGAAGCACTCACCTTTGGCCCGGAAACTGCTGCCGAGTCCACTCTTGGAACATCTTAACTACAGCACAACGGTATCAAGATTTCAACAAACCCCTTAAATTCAGTTCAACTCACCGATGCAATAAATAGTTTAGCATCTATAGCCGCATCCGGCGACGACGGGATTCCTCAGTTTATGCTGAAATGCCTGAGTACATTTATCGTCGATCCCATTCTGTCGTTATTTAACAAAATCCTTCATCAAAAATTCTTCCCTCCTATGTGGCATGTCTATCTAGTAAGACCGCTGCCAAAAATACGTTATGCTTTTCAGCCTTGTCACTTCCGTCCAATTTCTTCTGCATCAAGCCATTTAAGGCTTTTAAAATTTCGTCTGAAAACATTAACCACCGAAATAATGCCACATCAGCTTCAGATCCACTATAACACCCGGTCAAGATCCACCGCTACAAATCTAGTCACCACCACTACCAAGATCCTCGAGGCATTTGGGCACGTTTCGAAAATCACCTTTACTTATATCGACATCCAGGTGGCATTTGATTCCGTATTCGTTCACGCATTGGCGGTCACGTGCTCTGGTTTATTCAGACAATTCTTGAAAACAAGACTATTATTGTTCGCGATGCCAATCGGAGCTACACAACAATTACAGCTGGAGTTCCACAAGGTGAGGTCTTCTCTGCTATCTTGTTCTCAGCTGTTTTTCTGCCTTTCTGAGGGGCTAAACTGACATTGTTACCTTTGCTGATGATATAAAGCTGTTCACTGCTTTCAACCCTGGGGACACTGCTGACTACACAAATGCCTTAAACCTACAGAAAATCCAGAACCTCGACGACTTCCCCTCCGGTTTCGGCCTTCACATCAATTCTGAGAAGTCAAAACAGTTGACTTTCTCGCTCAAACGGAACCCAACAATGGTGCAACCCAATCTAAGAGGATTGCCAATGTCTACTGTTCAGCAACACACCGCTGTGGGCGTTATTTTATACCAGAATCTCTCCTTTCTACCACACAGACCACCTGCAAATAAAGTTCTATCGACTCTGGTGGATGTTTAAGCAACAACGTATGCATGTCCATGACCAGGCCGTTGGGTGCAGACATTAAGACGTGTCTATCCGGTCATACTTTATGGCGCCGAAGTGTGGACCTCAAACTGCCACAACGCATTTTCGTCGGATTTTTGAGGGCGAATATGAAAATTTCGGCTTCCACCTGCACCAAGGACCATCCAGATGGCGACAACTCTAAACATCAGAAGTCTTCCGGCCATTATCCATCAGTGAAGACTCGCCTTTGCTATAAAAATAATGGTTGGCATCATTTCGGAACCAGACTTCTGGGCTAACTGTGGATGGAGAATCCCAGTACCAAGCTTTCGGGCCAATCCAATCCTTCAGGCCATCCCAAACCGGTTAAAGTTTTCCTATCGGTTCTTACTCGTGGAAATGCTGTAGTTTATACACTCCTTGAAAGGCGACCCCTAAAAGTTTGCAGTCGATAAAAAAATATAGGCAGAACTTACTCCATCGACTTCCTTCTCAGGACCACGTCAGAGAACATTAGAACCTGCTCCCGAGGACCTGTCCATCACTACATTGTTTCAGCATTCTGCGCCTCCTCAGATTACTCCAGCACTGCTCCTTAGAGAATAATTTAACTTGATAACACGCTGTTGTGTATATATTTTAATATGTAAATTTGTCATTTTTCCTCCTATGTTTAATTCTACACTTGTATTATTATTAATAATATTGTTTTATTTTCTCCTATCTCCTTATTTATTTCATTTTCAAGGGCACTATTGTGTACGGCGTGTGCCTTTTGTATTCAATAAAGAGTTCTTCTAAGATTCGCAATTTCCTGTGGCACCAGGCAGGAAAGGTTTCGCTTGTAAAAACACGGGGATGGTCATGTTTTGAATGGTCAGTGTATATACTTAATCCAACCTTTCATAGAAGATAAATTCAGAATATAAACTATAAAGATTTAATTTTAATTTTCGATATTAAATATCTTTGATGACCAGTCAAATTATGTTGCAAATCATTTAATGCTCGGATAATCACGTAGTTATTGCAGAGAATAGGTATTGATTTCGTCTTTATCCACAAATTATCAAAAAAAGTAATTTATTTAGAATAGATTTAAACACAATTTATAAAATACAGAAAATTATTCAATAAAATTTTAAACTTAATGGTAATTGAAAAATAAAAAAACTTTCCAAAACCTCCCGTACATTAACAATTATTGAAAGGGCTCCATCCCACATTTTAAAATAAAAATCAATAATTTTAATCTGACACCAGAAAAGACGTTTGGCGCTCAGCATTATTAGTGAAAATGGTAGGGTAGCACATAACCTTGAGTCGTAATGCCCGAGCATTGTAGACGCTCCGTAGAACTTGATGGACGTAGATCGCAACTATGCTGCCATGTCCTTTTAATATCGAAGCACCTCAAGCATATGCTTCTTGTATTCTTGGACTCTTCTAAATACAAGAAATAGTAACTTATTTTGGAGAATAAAAGCTATATATATCTGGCGAAGTTGCTTACATTTGTTCCTGAGGATGAGAAACATTGTATATAGTTGTATTTTGCTGGAATTCTTAAAAGATACATAAAAATATCACTTGACGTAGAAATTGAATGAGAAAACTTTATCAAGGCGAAATCGGCTTTGTTTACAAACCGACTATGGAATTCTTAAAACGAAGGTATAAATAACTTTCTTACCTTTAATAAAATCAACAGCTTGTTCTAATCCATACGTATCTTTATCACAATCATCCAAAATATAAGCACCTAAAGAAAAGGGAAGCAAATCTTTCTGATTGTTTATCCAGTCAATAGTGAAGAGCATGCACTCCAAAGCGTGTATTCCACCTTGTGGCATGATGGGTCCACAAGTTAGCTTGTCTTCCCGTTCATGAACCATCATTAGACCCCCTAGAATAATATCTCCGTCAATTTCTGCCACTCTCTTTATGGGCCACGTGTAATTCGTATGTTGCTCTCTGCTCTTCTTAAAGAGGAACTGTAAGCTGGTATTTTTATTAAGGGTTCCCCTTCGTCCTCTCGAAGAAAACGGAGGATTACGGAAGTCAACGGACATCAGACCACCGGAGAAGTTTCTAATCACAAAGGTTGAGTATGTGGTATCCGGAATCTGTACGTAAGTTATATGACACCAAAACTCCCCACTGAAAGCGATAAGTAAGGCTACATAAAGAGCAACCTCTGACTTTGTGAGCATCATCGCCCTTAATACAAACGTTTTCCTCTATGAGCCGTACATTCCCCTGTAGAAACGACCTCCCCGCATGGCAGATGGGATACTCGGCAGAGCTACCACTTGTGTGCTCACTTCGCACGTAATGTTTAGACTTTTGCGCGTTGCCGAGACTCTCACAGGCGGTAGCAATGTTGCTCTGAATGTCAGCTGCGCATGTCCGCTACCAAGTTAGCTGAAAGGTCAATTATTTGGCACATTCGGAGACGCACATATTTTTCTCGACCTCAGTTGGTTTCCTGGTCTAGTGGGAGCTTCTGGTGTGGAGAGAGCAGAAATGTATTCCCATTAGTTTAGTATCGCTTGTTGGTCCTTTCTGGGCAAGTTGAAAAGGAAATCGTAGGAATGTGTTTAATAATCTTGAGGAGCGTTCTCTACCAAAGTGCTCTCTGGGCGCGCATTTCGGTGCTGTTTATTTAACACTTCCAATATAGATTTCTATTCAGCTCCAATCTTTACAGATAATTTTATTAGTAGTAAAACAGCCCATTTTACAAAAGATCATTTGAGGCAACTTATTGTGGAGTCGAGTGCACTGAAGATAAAACACTCTTGGATTGGAACAAATATTTTAAGATTCTCTTATTTTGAGGACTAAACGAATTAGTATCAGGTCGTTCAGTTGCTAGCCAGTAATATTAACGTATATCTGCAACTTCATGTAAGAGTGCATTAGATATCGCTAGGCCAGAAATTTTATGAAACGTTAGGCGTAGTGATATCCAGCTAGTAAACTTTTTTTTAAAACTTAAATCGCATAAGGACTTTGCATTTATATGAAACAACGTGCTAACGATCTGATGAATCCAAAAGTTCCCTATTCCTGTAGTAAATTTAATTACCAGTTCCAGAACGTGCAATAGAAATAGGCAGGTTGCCTGTACGTGCTTGTCGTAGTTACAACTGTAGCATAAGGGGTTATTAAGAATATTTACTAGTTTAGTGCACTAGGCAGATGAAATACCATCACAGGAGTTGCTTCATTTTATCCGCAGCTGTAAGGAAATTGATTGAAAATATTCGGGACATCTCTTGCTTATCCCTCTGGAGTTCCGTGTTTTCTGGATTTCATTTTACAGCGGCTTTAACGTGACAGATTTTATTTCTCTCATTTATTTTGAATAGCGACAAAACTGCATATTTGTAATTTTTTCACCAAAATATCTACTATAAAACCCAACAGGGAAGAGGCAGCCTAAAGTCTGTCAGTATTAGTTTCTCAAATATTGCATTAATAAAACATAACAGATGCACAAGTTATTTTAATATCAAATTTAAGAATGTTTCTTTATTTATTATTTAATAGAAACGGAGATAGGAAATTTGATTAAATTCTATCAAAAATTTAAAACTAAATGTCTTTCCTTGATGGAGCTTTTGCTCCTTTGCATTTTTCTATAGCTGCCCTTCTGCCATGTTTTTTCAGTAATATAAAGTACAAAATGCAAACACCCGGACTAAGAATTTATTCATAGGTTCGATAAGAAAGTTCAAGAAAAACAACAGTGCCATGGGATTCCATGAGGATTTCTTTCACAAGAAAAAATGCCGCAAGATGGTGTAGAATTGTAGAGAGCACATTCCATGAACAAGAGAGTGAATTCAGTCAGCTGTGGCGCCCTCCTCCTCACTCACCATATTCCAGTTTAAGAGCACTTGTGGGAGGAGGAGGAGAAGGTGGAATCTCGGGTCCTCACTCTTCGGACCCGAGATTCGCAACAACTCTGGGAAGCAGTTGAAACAACATGGACCAGCAATTCCTGTGGCAGGCTTTCGACACCTCGTTAAGTTCATACCACAAATCTTGGCTAGTCTGATGACCAAAGTACTTTTATTTATTCGCCCATTAAGTAGGCGTATTAATAAAAATATAATAACACCTTTTACACAACGCTGCGACTCATATTCGACCCTCTGACCACTTCGGCACAACTTTCTTCATTTTCCATTCTCCTGACATGTCTTTTTGAGATCTAAAAATAGTCCCTTTTTCTAGTTATCTGATATGTATAGTGTTAAGATGTTGCGCCCGGCTTTGTTTACATCGTCAGACAATGATTGTTTTGTTTGTATGTGACGTATGTTCAATTCAATTTTTATAAAAACGTACTGGCGTTCCGGTGTTTGTTCCTTAACTTTTGAGCATCACTGTAGATTTACAGTTCAAAGTTTTAAATTTCGCAGACGTTTTTAATCGCTTTGTATATAACAATGGAATTGTGTTTATTCTCAATTTTCGAAAGAAACTATTCCTGAAGTTATGGTGAGTTAGAGGTAAATAGTGCTGTAAGGGTAAACTTTATCAATAACAAGGAAGAAATGATTGCACGTGATAACAGTTTATCTATGCTTTGAATAAAATAACCGCTTTAAGCGACATCTACGCCTAACTGTATTCTATGACTTTTTATGCTCGGACAGCACCAGGCATATCACACAATAATTGAAAGAAGGATTCAGTAAAGTTTGCAAAAATATAGGCATTCAGTTCATATACCATTGACAAGAAGCGAATTTAGTTCTGCTTTTACCGCTAAGTGCCAATTAAGACTGGAAAAAGAAGTGAACCAGAAAATCGATCGTAACGAACTCCTGCACAGAAAAATCAAATTGAAAAAAGATATCCATTGAAAACTAACAATTCGCTCTTTGAAGAAGAGTTGTCGACTCTATAGATGGTTCTTTGGCTTCCGCATAAACAAGGCACCACAAAGTTTGCTGTAACACAATTAATGCCACAAGTTCTAGTATAAATGCGTGTTTTCCGTTATTGGTTTGTCTATTTGCTGGATGAAAAACCCGATTCGAAAAAGAAGAAATAATACCACCCTCCTCCGAATGCGACTGCAAGATATAAGATCTTACAAGTTAATTTAAATGTTAATATCTTAGTTGTCTTTCGCAAACTAAGATATTAATTAGAAAAAAAAACCGTTTGATATAGTGATATTGAAAGATGAAATATATTACATTTTAATAAAATAAAGATAGTGGGTTTTTCGCAAGGTGAGATTAAATCAGACGAAAATTTAATGAAGGGATGGGGTAAGCGTGAGAATAACTAGTAGCAGACGGATACACTTGCAGCTCCCAATATACACGAAAACAAACAGAGACAGCAGGAATAGGTAGCGGGGGTCATTTGTGATTAGGCATGAAAGGGGTTGCTCGGGAGCAAATAATTGGACGTGAGATCGGATTATTCGAGGCGTTTCCTTTGATCGGTTACACCGTGAGACTAAACAGGAAGTAGGTGCACTTCCAATGTTAGGTTTCAAATTAAGACTGGCTTCTGGCTTTTTGTGATGGAAGGTTTCTGATGCTTTAGAAGGCAAGGTACGAAAATAGAAAACGAGCGTTTGTAGAGGTGGTCGGTCGACATCAAAGGGACATACGGCCTGGGAAGAAAGTAAAGATATTCAAAAAGGAGGTTGGAGCGCGCGCTAAAGGGACAGCATGGGAAAATGATATTAGCGAATGAAACGGAACGTAAATTTAAATAGAAAGGGGAAGATTGGTTGAAGTCCCGAACGGAGGCGGGCCAGTCCAAAGGGGTGGTATGGAGTTCAGGGGAACAAAAAGAGCGGAAAAAAGAAAAGGGGTCCTCTCGCGAAAAACAAGAAGGAAGTGGCAAGAGTAAGAGGGGGTGTGGCTAAAGGGGTAGTCGTGGAGACGCAGAGTGAAAAGAGTAAGTCGGGCAATGCAGAAATGTACGGAGTGCAAAAAGGGCCCCTAGACAGAAAGGAGAGAGTAGAAGTAACGGGAAGGCCAAGGATTATAAGAAAACGGGGTTATGAAAGACAGTTAAGCGTGCCAGGAAAGGTAACAACCTCTTGGAGCAAGGTGCATCAGAATGATCTTTAGTAAAGGAGGAGTTGCGCATTCAAAGAGGAGAAAGGACGCAAAGGACCCATGCAGTCTAGAGTTCCGGAAATTTATCTGAAGCAGATTCAGGAGAAAGCAGATGAAGGAGAGCCATAGAAGATAGCCTAAGATGGAAGCCTGAAATCTCCCTGGAAAGGAAAGAAAAAGATAGAAGTAGGTGAGCAATATATTAAGTACATTAAGTTAGCAAGAAGGACTGTTAGTGAAATAGTATAATAATTAATGAAAAGGGGGTAGTACTAGAAAGTAAAGAGAAAGAAAATTTATCTCTGAAGTAGAAATACTAACAGAGTTTATTATGTTAAAAGGGGTTAGTGTATAATGGAAAGGAAACTAAGGAATGAATAGTAGATGAGATTGATATAACAGATAATGTGTTAGGAAGGGTAGTAAACTTACAAAGAAAGATTCTGAATATATTTTAAAGTTATAGACAAGTAAGTTGTATGAGAAACTCTGAATGTAATGTTTTATTGATGAAGATGGTTGGTTTATCTGAATGACTAGTGACAAGTAGAGACTTTAGGAAAGTTAAGACTGGTCTACAAGTATATTGTAACAGAGTAGTGAGACCACAGAGCATAATGATGAAAGTAGTATATTTGATTGTTAATATAAGAAACGGAATTGTATCTAGGAGTAATGAAATGAGTATAGTGAATGTATAAGTGTTAGGAGTTAATTAGAGCAAGAAGAATGAATCAGATGTTTTCATATAATGGTAAACTCAGATTATCTAGTGAATGGAAACTAATTAGAATGATTATGCAAGATATTTCTGAGTCAACTTTGTATATTAGGGATGTATGTTTTCTTTTATTCAATTGTGTATAATATTGTATATGTAATAAATTTCATGTTTTGGTTTCACTTGAGTCCTGTTAGTCTAATAAACACACGCCTTGCTTGCCTAGTTAAGAGCTTGCTCTCCCGCAATTAGGCGAGAGAGTCCTGGTCTCTGATTAAGGGGAATCAATGGAAATTACCCTCAAGAGCTTGAGAATCTTCTGTGATATTTGCAGAGCATATCAGTCAGGTGGCAAAGAGTGGGGTCTTGTAGGTGTGAGGGCACTTAAGAAAACCTGAGTTAAATGTATAATAAGACAAAGGGAGATAATAATAAAAAGAAAAAAAAAAGGGAAACAGAATCCCCCCCCCACACGACTAACTTGGCCGCCTCAGCGTGAAAGATTCGGTGGAAGGACACTAACTGACACTATAATAGACATCAACTGACCGAAAATATTGTCAGGAGCTTCATGTGAAAGAAACATTGACAATATACTGTGGATGATGGATACGTTCAAAATGACATTGAAACCATACAAATGGTATGAAAGGGTGGATTGAAGAATATGAGGAAAACATCACCCATTTTCCATGGCCAGCCCCCGTTCCCTATCTCCGTCTCATCGAACATTGTGGAATAAAGGGGAAAGACGGGTCCTTTAGCAGAATCTTCTGCCCACGTCACTTCAAGAATTGTGGATAGTTTGTTACCTGAATGGTTAAATATTCGTCCTGTCACATTTTAACACCCTGTTGAATTCATCTAACGTCCTGTCGAAGTCGTGATTGGATAGAAGCAACAGCGGTCCATCACCCAATTAGTTCATGGTCTCAATGAAGTCGCTAGACAGCGTATGTTACCTGTGTAACTCCGCTTTCCTAAGAGAATAAAAAAATCTGTTTTATTTACTTCTAATAATGGCCATACCCTAATTGAAATGTATTCGTAATCATAAGCTCTCGTGGATAGCGCAGTTGGTAGGATCACCATCCTCCCCAAACCTGGTGGATAAAACCTGAGTTCGAATCCCATCGATGACGAAAGGAATTTTATAGGTCTTTTTCACAACCTTGCTGAGTCAGTCGGTATCAGTGAGGCTCGCACGGATTTCCCCTCCCGGGAACTCGAATTTTTCGTCCAGCAAATAGAAAATCGACCTCTGAACACAGGCAATATACACAGAGAAATATGGCCTTAGGCGCTGATGCTCCTAAAACCCAAGAGAACCTCTTAATTATAAAATCCATACTACAGATTTTAATTAGTTAATCGGTGAACGAATGCCTTCTCTTAACACATGTAATTATTCGCTTAATTTCTGTGTCTGCTTATGCATAATATGCCATTCTTATTAGTAATAAAATGCTCATAAGGATTCTGCGAGTTCGAATCCAAATTGAACTTGCTAATAATATCTATCTGTGACATTGTTTTTCTATATCTGGCTCTTGCGGAACTAGAACAATGAAGTTTGCTTATCAGTTTGACTCGGCTACCAGCTTACTATGAAGAATGCTCTGCAGAGGTACAACGAAGGGAAGATCCACTGATGTAGCAGTCACAGGACCGTTGGGAAATTCAACTGTTATCGTTATCGGTCGAAGAAGTATTGATTAATCATGGTTAATCTGCTTCACACGTCCTGCTTGTGTATTGGATACTGATTGGATACTTCCGATTACTTGACTTCCTCAGTAAACTTCCTAGGTCTAGCAGTTTCATGAAACGTGCATATTGTGGATCGCAGTTAAACTAGAGTCAACATTTCCCTGAAGACAAATTCTGCATACCAGTATTTGCATTTAACCTCCATATCTAAAGCCTTACATTTATCTTTGCTATCGGTTGCTACAGCTCATTAAAAGAGATGATTCCACTGCAATACTTTAGGAATAGATTTCAAGTAATAAAATAAGAACTTTAAGGTGATGGACACTTCCAAAATGTAATCTAGTAACCATAATAGGAAATCTTAGCATAGCTGAGACTAAAAAGTGGGATATTAAGAATTTATCAACTATAACACTATCTTTTGAAATATTATCTTCAATAAATTCCTTCCCTCTGTTCTCATAACAGCAGCTTCATATTAATGGTTTTAACTTAATAGGCAGCGTTTATTATGAATCAGATATAAAATGACTTCAGTCAGTCCAACCTCTCCTTCATTGATAACTATACACAACTCAAAAGGGAGAATGAGGGAGTCATTTCGCCTTTGATTTTTGTAATACAAGTATGTAAATTGTGCTGTAATGGCGGAGTTGTTTCATCATGTAGCGAGTTTTGTTCCAATTTCTAAAAACCTCTTTTCATGCTTGTATTTCTGAGGCTCTTCAGAAAGATATACGCTCAGGCAGTAAGTTCTCATAGGCACCGCCCCTTTACTATAGTTTCCAGATGTTTTCTATGTCTTGGATACGGACACGTTACGAAATATTGTACTCACAGCTCCCCTACTTGTGGTCATTGTGCAAGAGGGGGGCATGTATATGCTGAATGCCCAAACAAAGATCAGGAGCCAAGCTGTGTTAACTGCAAGCGCCGTAAGCGGGATTGTTGCCATTCAGTAAGGGACGTCAGATGTCCAGAATATCAAAGAGCACTGGAAATGGTACGAACTCGGACTGCTAATGAATAGTTGTAATGAACGAAGAGAGAGGGGGTTGGAAGAAGATCCTGAGTTAACTGAAGTTTTTTATTCTACAGGAATTAAAATAATGCAGATTAATGGACAACGATCGAGATTGGTAGCGGACGAGATTAGGAAGATTAGTGAGGATTTTCAAATTGATTTGGTGGCAATACAGGAACCTTATTGGGCTACAGTTCCAGGTGAGCAAACATCTAGAATATTTGGTTATCCCTTAACGTCACGAATAATACAACCGGTGCAGGAAGAGCCTAAAACTGGAATTGTGGTCAATAATAGAGATCTAGACGTAGTGGTTGTTCATAGGTTATGTAACCAGTTCGCTACATGTGTTATGGTGGCCTCGGCAAATGTTCAATTCTATTTTATATCTCTGTATTGTGCTCCTTCAATGGACTTTAATAATTGCGTGGATTATTTAGAGTATGTGTTGCTCATTTTAAGACCTAAACAAGTGATTATTTCGACAGACGCTAATGCAAAGTCTCCATTGTGGTATAGTGCAACATCTGACATGAGAGGTTTATTGCTGGAAGAGTTTTTATCGAGCCATAATTTATTTGTAATGAACAAGTCAAATCAACTCTCTACTTTCTGTGGACCAATGGGTGAATCTAATATTGATTTAACTATAACAACTTCTGGTATTAGACATTGTATTTGTAACTGGAAGGTAATGCCTGATTGGACATCAAGTGATCATCGAGCCATATTGTTTTATGTGAAGAATGTGCCGGATTTAACTAGTACTCAAGATCGGATACCACACATTGTTCGGTTTTCGTTGAAATCATTTGATTGGTCCATGTATGAAGCTTCTATTCTTCGGGACTTTTCCTCGGATAAACAACAACAGATAGTTCGTGAATCTGCAATATATTTAGCTAATACTATAGAGGATTCAATAGTAAGAGCGGCATATAAGTCAGGTAGGAAGAAGGTTATTAAACTAAAATCCTGCCCATGGTGGACAAACGAACTGACTGTCTTACGACGGGCTGTATATCGAGCTAGGAGACAGTACCAGCGGCATCGGAATTGGGGTCATTCTGAGGTAGTTAGATTGCATGACAATTATGTATCTCTTAAAAATAATTACAAGAGAACCATGGCAACTCGGAAGAGAGAAACCTGGCAATTGTTTGTAAAACAATCGGGGAGAAACGATCCCTGGGGTTTGCTATATAAGTTGTCAAGAGATAAACTGAGAAGTTTGGAGGTATTTAATACAATTCAAGAGGATTCTACTGAGACTATTGGCTGGGAGGATTCAGTAGATGCAATATTAACCAGGCTGTTCCCGGTTGACGATCCCATCTTAGACTCACAGTGCCAATTCGAACTGCGGAGAAAAAATCAATTTTATGTAGCTAGAGGCAATATCATGGCGTTTACAATAGATGAACTAGCAGGGGTGTTAAAGAAACTTAATTTTGCAAAATGTCCAGGAATAGATTTGATTGAGAACGCATTTATAGTGAGGTTTTTTAAGTTAATACCTAACATGTTACTTTTGTTATATAATAAGTGCCTAGAGGAAGGACTGTTTCCATTGAAATGGAAGATTGCTTTATTGAGGCTAATTAGGAAGCCTGGGAAACCTTTAATTGAGCCTAAGTCGTACCGTCCAATTGCTTTGTTGGCTAATCTGGGGAAAGTGTTAGAGAGGTTAATGGCAATACGTTTACAAGAATTGTTAGAACGTCATGACATGATTACACCTAATCAGTATGGTTTTACACCGGGGAAATCGTGCGAGGATGCTCTTCTGGACTTTCATACATACATTTCAAACTCTGATTCAAAATATGAACTCGCTATATATATAGATTTTGAAGGTGCGTTTGACTCAGTATGGTGGGAGGCAGCTCTTTCTCAACTGTGTCGTGCTGAGTGTTCTAAGCAGTTATACAGTCTGTTCAGGAGTTATTTTTCTGAGAGATATGTGACTGTAAGGTCTAAACATTTTCTCCTTCAAAGACAAATCACGCGAGGTTGCCCTCAGGGCTCTGTATTAGGTCCTTCCATTTGGAATTTAGTGTTACAGAACTGGCTGGTTCGACCACAAGTAAATTGTCACGTGATAGCTTTTGCTGATGATGTCACATTAATTGTGGCAGGTCGATCACGACACGATTTGGAGCAAAATGCAAACCGTGTAATAAATGATATTAATACCTGGGCACAAGGATTTAAGCTTACCATTAGCCCCCAAAAGACCAAAATGATGCTTTTTAAAACCAAACTTGATTTGGGACGACCGCCGCAAATAAAATTAAATGGGAGACAGTTGACTATGGTTTCTGAAACTAAATACTTGGGGCTCATTATTGATCACAAGTTGTCTTATTATGCGCATATAACACATCTACATAGCAAGATTAGGAAATTTGCCGGCTATATTATAAGAGTATCAAGAGGAGATTGGGGTGTGTCCAATAAAACTTTATTTTTATATTATAAGGTGGTGTTTCTGCCTATGGTTACATATGCAGCGGGAGTTTGGTCTCACAGAGTGGCTCTTGTTAGATTTCAGGCTAAATTAAACTCACTACAAAGAACGATGCTTCTCAGTATATTAAGGGTATGTAGAACTGTAGCTACGACTGCACTTCAAGTGATGGCTGGGGCAGTCCCTTTGGATTTGTTCGTGGCTTATCGAGGGCTGTGCTATGGCATTAAGAAGAAAATATCTACTAGACTTGTTGGCATAGAAGTTGACATAAATTCTGATATTAAGAGGGAGAAGAGAAGATGTTTAAATGAGATTGTTAACTTGTGGCAAACAAGATGGGACACTGTATCTACTGGTCGAGTGACAAAGAAATTTATTCCGGATGTTACCTTTTTAAGTGACAGAACAGTTCGAAGTTGGTTTACGCCAAGTTTACAAACATCATTTTTACTAACAGGTCACGGCTCGATGAAAGCGAAATTATTTCAGTTGGGTCTTTCGGATACAGATCTCTGTTTTTGTGGTGAGAGTGAAAGTTGGCACCATATATTATATGTGTGTACAATTTACGATAATGTCAGGGAAATAATCAGGGAAATCATTGCTGAAAATGAGTTAGGTCGGGAAGAGGTGTTTGTATCTAATAGGAGTGTATTTCAATTATTCCAGGATTTTGCAAAGGGAGCCTTTGAACTGAGGAAACGCCTGTTAAACAGTTGAACCAGAATAGTGTGTTGAAAAGAATACTGAAGTGGGTCCAGAATGCCCAAGAGACTATTGGTGATGATGAGGAGGATTTATTTATTTATTATTATTATTTTTTTATTATTTTTTTAATTTATTTATTTATTTATTTTATTATTTTTTTTTTTATTTATTTTTTATTTATTTTTTTATTATTATTTATTATTATTTTTTTTTTATTTTATTTATTTTTTTTTATTATTATTTTATATATATATATATATACACGTGTGTTATTTATTATTATTATTATTATTATTATTTTTTTTTTTTTTTTTTTAAGCTCTGGATTGGGCCCCCAGAGGGTTTTTTTTTTTTTTTTTTTTTTTGTTGTCTCATAACCTGAGACCTTATGCGTCCCATCTACTGGAACTGGCCCACCTTCCCGTGGTGTGGACGAGTATCTAGAAGCAGCCTTCCTGATGATAGCTGCTTCTCGGTAGCTAAGAGGTCAGCATAACACAACAACATAACATGCATTAAACTACACGAACATTGCACTACTACACGCTGGCCTGTTTTGCAGAGTCTGTTCAACGTACAAAGAAACGAGGTGGATTTGAACGGACGTTCTAGGAGCCACCCTACCTATACACACAATTAAAAAAAAAAAAAATTAAAAAAATTATACGCTCAGGTAGTAAACTGACAACAGTCTGTTGTAATAATTCGGTCCCATTCAGTCATATTGGTAATACAGGATTCGAAATGCATCGATTGTGAAATTTGAAATGGCCTCTGAGAAAATATCAAAGTATAGTTCATGTAAAAAATCTAGTTTCTAAATCTCATGCCTTGATTAAACTTCTAAAAAGTGCATTTCCACGTATCCAAAATCAAGAGAAAAATAATGCATATTGCACTATCAACGTACATAAAACTTCCACTGAGAAACTAGTTGATGTCCTATCAATTTCTATATCTTCTTCTGAATTAAAAATAGTAGAAGGATCTTATTACCGCTACTTCCACGATGAATATTTCCCAATAAGATGGGACTAAGAAAATCTGAACTCATGAACAATAAATTGATACTTACTGGTCCTGTACATTAGAGTATTTCCCTAGAATATCTTTACCCATTGTATTTTCCCATCAAATAATTATAGACTTAAAGCCATTGATTAACCCCCCGCTCCATTAGAAGACACTGGAGTTACTGAAGTTATGCAGTTCATATACCCACTCCATTATAAGCCGCATGGATAAAATAATGGAAATATTAATAATCTAGTAGCAATAGCCTCCCACAGCACACTTACATGGAACTCCAGAAAGCCGCGATCCTGAACGCCTGTAGGACAGTATGAGCGTTCCTCGAACAACAGTAATAATAATAACCGGACACAACCACCCACCCACCCCATGCACTTAGTAGCAACACCCGTCACGTGGACATGTGTGGACATGTGGACATGTGTGTGTATAGGTAGGGTGGCTCCTAGAACGTCCGTTCAAATCCACCTCGTTTCTTTGTACGTTGAACAGACTCTGCAAAACAGGCCAGCGTGTAGTAGTGCAATGTTCGTGTAGTTTAATGCATGTTATGTTGTTGTGTTATGCTGACCTCTTAGCTACCGAGAAGCAGCTATCACCAGGAAGGCTGCTTCTAGATACTCGTCCACACCACGGGAAGGTGGGCCAGTTCCAGTAGATGGGACGCATAAGGTCTCAGGTTATGAGACAACAAAAAAAAAAAAAAAAAACCCTCTGGGGGCCCAATCCAGAGCTTAAAAAAAAAAAAAAAAAAAAAAATAATAATAATAATAAATAACACACGTGTATATATATATATATATATATATATAAAATAATAATAAAAAAAAAAAAAAAATTTTTTTTTATTAAATAATAATAAAAAAAAAAAAAATTCATATACCCACTCCATTATAAGCCGCATGGATAAAATAATGGAAATATTAATAATCTAGTAGCAATAGCCTCCCACAGCACACTTACATGGAACTCCAGAAAGCCGCGATCCTGAACGCCTGTAGGACAGTATGAGCGTTCCTCGAACAACAGTAATAATAATAACCGGACACAACCACCCACCCACCCCATGCACTTAGTAGCAACACCCGTCACGTGGAGGCGAAAATCCCATACAGAAGTTTATAATAATAATTCCACACACAAACAACCGGATATTTGATGAAAGCCAAAGACCCCCCCCCCGCCTCTACAGGAATGCCGTACAAGAGGAGATTAATAGGCCATTCGACCAGAAAGCGTTCTGGGAGTTCTGGTGCAACCTACGGAGCACCGTAGGAGATATGTCTGGGTCCCGATAGACCTAGAACGGAAGAAAACTAAGGACATACAAAAAATGGCAGAATTTGATATTAATGAGGAAGGAGTACAACAACTGATGAACTCCAGTAATGGACAATGTCCACAACTACTGGTACAAGAAGTTTATCAGCATACCTAGAAGAGCAGTTCACCCAGATAATGAGGCACACCCATACGATACCAGAGTCTCTGACTCAAGGAATTGCCTACCTGAAGGCTAAGGACAAAGATATCAGAAACCTGGAAAAGTGTAAACAGATCACTTGTCTTCCAAGAGTCCACAAGATCCTGTCTACTTGCGCAGCCAATTATATAGCGGGCCACTTAGAGAGCGGAACATCGTGGCCGAGCAGCAGAAGGGATGAAAGTAGATGAGTAAAGGATAAAAGAAGCAATTGATCATCGATGCGGTTATGGAACGAGGCTGGCTACAAGAAGAAAAGCAACCTATACGTGGCCACATCAACTATCGCAAGAACTTCGACTCCGTGCCCCTCAACTGGCTGGCAGAAAGACTGAAGATCTACAAAGTCAAATAAGAAATTTCCTAGAAACAGCCATGGTTAAATGGAGGACCACCATCAAGGTCGAGAACATAACGACAAATCGATCCCCACCAGGAAAGGAATCTTCCAAGGAAATGCCCTGAGCCCAGTGTGGTTCTGCCTATCGCCGTATCCGCTATCTACCATGTTAAATACCAGAAAATATGAATATACCCCTAAAGAAGGGAGGAACATCCTGTACAACCTCTTCCACCAAGTCCCTCGTGCTAGCACAGTTGATATAATCACTGTCCTCCCCACACCAGGTGGCAAAGACTTAGTTCGAATCTCGTCAATTACGCGAAGAATTTTTATGGGTATTTTTCACAACGTGGCTCAGTTAGTCTGTCTCAGGCGAGGACAGCAAGACTTTTGCTAACGAACAATCGGGCTTTTCTTCCAGAAAACCAACCACAACAGAAATTACAGACATATTATATATGTCACAATATGGCCTAAGTTGCCGATTCACCCCAATCTCTCCTACCTGGTGTACTAGGCGACATCAATCTCTACGCGGAAACATGAGAAGCAACTGCAAGAGCTATTGGAGTTGCTGAAGAGTTTGGCACTAACATGAGGTTGGGATCCGAATTATAAAAATGCAAGACCCACGGATTGTATCAGGGAAAACCAGTCTGCTGAAACTACCAGCTGGAACTGGTAAAGAAATCGAAGCCATGGCAGAGAGAGAGAGAGAGAGAGAGAGACCTACAAACACTCGGGGATGATGTACACTTAACAGCTAGAACACAAGGAGCTGAATGTACGCCTGATCGAGAAATACCATCAAAGACTAAGAAACCTACTAAAAACAAAACCAAAGAGAAGGACCACAGTAGAAGTCATAAACACGTATGCAATAACAGTACTAACGTACTCCTTCGAAATCACAGAATGTACTGACGCTTAACTATGAGAAATCAAGAGCAAGACCAAGACAATGATGACCAAGAGTCAACGACAAAATTTGAATGAGGCCATCAAGAGACTGATCGTGTCCTGGAAAGAAGGGAGGGATGTGACAGACTTTATCGAAAAACAGAATACATCGTTTGAAAACCTGAAGGATCACTTACAGAAAAAACACAGCACCACTCTACCAGACTATAAAGAAGATCTGCAAAGCGGTACACCGCCCTGAACCTGAGAGTGCCAATTCCACCTACCCAACGAAAGAGAGGAAGACGGAAAATGAGCGAAGATACTCTACAGCAAGTGCTACAATGATCACCATCAAATCTACATAGATAAGGAAGTTTCCAACGCATAGCTCACCGGCGGCCGCTGTTTCCTAAACTGAAGCATTCATGTTCACCATTCAAGAGCAGGTAATCAACACCAGGAACTACAGAAAATTCTTCGCCATCAGCTATACATCCTGCGAGGCATTTCTACAGAATTCGGGGACTCATTGTCAGTCCTCAGGCTGATCCCAAAACTGAACGAACCCGATGCTGGAATTTTAGTCAACACCTGGCAGAATAGATGGAATTCTACCGAAAAAGGAGCTATTGCCAAAAAATCGTTCCTGACATAACTGCACTACTGTCATGATCCACCAGAAAATGGTTTACACCCTCACTGTTTACCTCCTACATACTAACTGGACATTGTTCGCTTAACGCAAAACTCTACTAATTCAGACTTTCTAATACAGTCTCCACAGTCTGTCGATGTGGGCTACCGGAAGACTCTCCTCACGTCCTTTTTGAATGCTCCCTTTACGAGGACCTAAGATTGGCTCTTAAGCCAAAAGATTCAAACTTGTCTCTTGGATGTGAGAAGATACTCATATCTATCAATAATTTCCAGGCCCTCTAAACCTTCTGCAATGCTATTTTTAATTGTAGGAAGTCTTTCAATGTTAATGCAAGCAACCAAACCGAAAACACTTCATAAATGAAAATACAATTTGTTGCCTCGTTTGTCGTCCTGATGACATAATGTCCAAAATTTTGCTAGTTTTCAAGAACACATGAAGGTTTTAACAGATGCTGCATTTTCTGGTTCATTCTTTATCACGACTCTCCACAGCTAAATAAATTCTTCCTCTGCACAGCGATACCGTCATCATTCAGCAACTTCTGATACCACTCCAGATTAACAGAATTATATCTAGAACTTGTTCCTGCTGATCTTGTTTTTGGATGCGATTACTACTGCTGGTTGACAGCACGCTTTTTTTTCTTTGTGGTCTACTGTGGGCAGCACTGCATAAAGACGTGGGCAAATACATGTATAAAGCCCTTTTTTTACTTTATATTCTCTTCTTTATTTCTTCGTCTTCTGCTGTCCGGTCTCCTGGGAATGACCGTGTGTGTGCGCGCGCTGTTGCTGTCACGGGGTTATTTTGGGCTCCAAACTATCTTTGAGCATTCAGTGCGTGACTGCTGAGGTTGGCCATGCTTCATGCGTAGTTGTGGCCTGCCTACCTCCCCGTGGTGTAGACGGACACTGGGCAGGTTTCCAGGTGATCGCCTGCCTGGTGACAAAACAGCCAGAAACAACTAAACAATACCACACACTGCACAAACATATTACACACATTTCTGACCTTTTACAGTGCTCCGTAATCACCACAGTGTAAAAGCGGAGTTGAACTTTCGTTCAGTTGCCGTGCTACATAAGATACTATACATACATGCATCACCCAGACAAAGCACACGCACCAACACGACCAGGTCACCAGGGATATGTTAAAAGCTAGAGAAGAAATTCCAGTTGATCAAAGAGAGTACACCATACTAAAGACCCTTCCGCAAACAGTACATGAATCGTACCATAAGAACGGACAAGATGATCCTGCAGAACAGCAGTACATAACCGTTACTGACAAGAATGAAAACACTACCAATATGATCGACATAACGGTACACAAAACCAGGAAAAGATCAGAAAGTGCACAGGCCTTTAGCAGGAAATCAAAAAGATGTGGCATATGGAAAAGTAATGACCATCCCGATCACCGTGTCAACAACCGACATGGTGACAAAGAGCCTTCATAAGAACCTAGCAGTAATAGGCATCCCAAAGGAAACCTACGCTCATGAGTTCAAATAATATGACCATCCCTGTATCCACTAGTGGATGTATTCCACAGCACCTGGGGAGCATCGTCACCGACAAGCGTAGCATGTATAGCGACGGCACTGGTAGTCCCTGTCAGTTTGCCAGTACGAAGCCCGTGCGATGGGAAAAAGAAAGGCTTGACGGAGTTTTAATGGGAAATAATTTTCGACGCCAGGAAGACGGGGACCAGCATCACAGAAACCGCAGAAATTCTCGGCTGTTCGAGTGCATCTATAGTGAAAATGTGGCGGTAATGGTCCGAAGAGGGACATACAACCATCAAAGTATTCTTCAACGGCAAGCAGGTGAACAGCTGCAATCAGACTGCACGGGTAGACAAAAACAGGATGACGGCAATGGCCTCGTGGTTTGGGGGATATGCTATCATGGAGATCACTGGGTTCCCTCATGCCTGTCGGACATACCTTCGCCACCAGGTACTACCAGGGCATGGTTTCGGAGCAAGTTTTGCCCTATATGGTGACCTTGTAACAGCTGGCACTGAACGCGTTCAATAAGGAAACTTCCCCGTGTCACAAGGTCTCTGCTGTGCAGAATGGTTCGAAAATCGTGTCCAAGCATTTTGCGCACTTCCCTGCCAAATTTCTCTCACATTAATCCCATCGAACACTTCTGGGATGCAGTGGAAAGCAACATTCGCCAATCCATGCCACTGCCTCGTTCCGTTGCTGAACTCAGCGATATACTTTTTTCCAACTGGTCCAGAAGAACAGAATACCTTCCGCGGTCTCAAGGAGTCGATGCCAAGTCGGGTGCAAGCGGTTATCACCGCGAAAGGCTGCCCAACACGCTATTAGGTAGGGGTAGGTGGTCACAATGTTTTGGCTCGTGAGTGTACCGTGGACTCCTAGAAAGCCGCGATCCTGAACGCCGGTAGGACAGTCAAAGAGTCGGACATAACACCCTCTCCATGCATCTGGTACCAGAACTCGTCGCGGATTAGAAAAAAAAAAAAAAAAAAAATCCGTAAGGAGGGAGGGCACATAAGCGCTTATGTGCCCTCCCTTATGGAATTCTACCAAAACTATCAAAATTTATTGAAAGCTGTCTATAACATTGTTCCTTCCATATCCAGAACTTTTCTTTCCAGCTCCTTTATGCAAGGAGACAGAGATTGATTCCAAGTATTACTCTCTTTACGGTCAAAATAAAATTCCACAAAAAAATATTTCTCCTACCGTTATTTTAGCCGTATTTGCAGAAGTGACTTGGCCTCCTGATACTCTCCCAAGAGCGAAGGATATGACAGCTTCAGGGAGCAATAAAGAAAGTTGTTTCACGAGTCCAAATAAATGGGATTGGTCCTCTTTCAGAAAATAGCTAGTGTCCTACAGGAAGCGTGGACTGAAAAATTAGGTGGTGCTCAAGAATCCCTTTAGTTCTCGGTATTGGTTTTCTTTATGGTTTTCGACAATAAATCGAACTTTTCTGATTATATAAAACCATCTTTGAATCATCTGTCTCCATCGCTTGTCATCTCCCCAGGTAGATTGTGACAACCTAGGGGAGGGGGGATGACAGATATTTATCCTTATGCCTTATCAAGCTTTGATAAGATTGAGACTTTTCTGTGGCTCTAGAGTATGAAAGTGCTAAACAGAATATATTGAAATGGCTGGATCTAATATATCGTGTTTCCTTCATTACACTGGGCGAATAGCATACATCGGTTTGAAGACTTTACGCTAAAGCCGAAGAACCTCAACTCCTGCGAAAGACTTGGCCTACATTGAAAGACTTAAATTACACTCTGAAACTTAAAAAAAATTCAATGTACCCATTGAAATAAAACACACCACACAACATGTCTCTCAGACACACAACCAGCTAGAATACGGTTTTGTATTCATAGCAATTTTTCAAAAGAAGACATCTCTACACCATATGGGAACCCCATAGATTTACTTTTCACAAGAACGGCTCCATAACGAAGGTTGCTTCTCCCTCCCTCCTAGTTGCCTGGTTCTGCACTGAGTTTTAGAAATTGCATCGTTACTAAGTTGCAAGGGTAGATCTTAAATTCTACGAGGGAAGTGTAATGCTCTCAATGCTTAATCAGAGAAAGCATATCCAATTTTACTGAAATCCAAGGAAACGAACTCCTGGATTGAAGAGAATAATATGAGAACAATATGTTCTCATATTATTCTCTTCAGCACAGTGAACTGACATCAACCCAGTTGAACATTTTTAGGACGAATTAGTTAGCAAAGTATATTCATTGTCACAATAATTAAAGCTATCAGCAATCGAAGGCCACATGGGGAAACACTTTTAGGCAATTATAAAGAGGGACTCAAGGATGTCAGAAGCAATAAAGTAAAAAAAAAAAAAAAAAAAAAAACTTTGAACTTAAATTGTCTATATAAACGTAATGAATGAACTTGAACCTTTGATCAGCTCAAGTAATATTGATGAGGTTGGACTTACTGAAATGTGGTGCCACTCAGAGATACGAGATGAAGAATTTAATTTCGGTGAATACTGTGTGTTAAGAAGAGACAGAGAAGGTGGAGGATAGAAGCTTCTAATCAAAAACTTCCCGAAGGCAACAAACGTTTTCCCCGATTCGGTCGATTCACGGAAGATTCTTGAGGGTTTTAGAAGCGTCAGCAACTCGAGTTTTAAATTCAAGAATGCTGATAAGCATTCTTGAGAGTTTTATGTGCATGAATACCTCAGCTTGGGTATATTGCACCGTATATAACAGGTCTATAAATTGTGTTCAGTGCTCGATTTGTTGTTTTCTTGATGAAAAACCTGCGTTTCAGGGGGAAACTATGCTACTCTCACCCGAGACAGACTAACTAAACCACGTTGCGAAAATGGCCCTCAAATTTTCTCTTGTTATTGAAGGGATTCCAAACGAGGTTTTTTCCATCCAGCGTGGGGAACACGGCGATTCTACCAGTTGTGTACCCACGAAGACGTTGATGGGGTAATAATAATTACTAATGATATATTAAGGACTCCTTAATATGTAGCCGACCGGGCTAGCCGAGTGGGTAAAGTACCTGCCCGGCAACCCAAAGGTCGCGGGTTCGATTCTCGCCTCGGGCTTGGATCAAAGTACTGCAAAAAAACCTTGAGAGGTGCAATATGGCCACAGAAGCTGATGCGCCAACAACTACCAAATCAAAAATCAATCAATCCTTAATATGTCATCAGTAATAATTTTGATATTACGTATCTAGATATTTTTTTAATAAAGCTTTTGATACTGTCCGTCATTGAAGCTATATAAACCCAAGCTACATAAACTTGGAGAAGTTGAGAATTTGTAGTAAGAATCTAAGTCGGATTGCAGGCTGGCTAAAAGATAGGAAACAAAGTTTTGGATCCCCTCCTATTTCTAATTTTTATAAATTGGATTAACAAGGGAAGCCAAGGTAAACTATTTTTTGTTGATGATTCGAAGATGGCGGAAAGATTGAATAACAAACCGAGCTGGGCTATGTCACTTCAAAAAGATTTGGATTGGTTGCATATATTTTTTTATTAATAAAAAGATACACAACAGGTAACCATTAACAGTGTATCTGAGAGCAGAACAATGTACACAATCGATAACAATAATATGAAATCCAACAGGAAGATAAACATTAATATAGATTTAAAAATTAAAATTATATGTACAAAAGAGGGTTTCATTAGTTAAGTTACTGGTAAAACAAATAATGAATTAATTAGAATAGAAAAATAATAAAACAAACAATAATTAGATGAGAGCTAGTCACTTTGCAGTTTAAGAGAAGAGGCAAACTTGTGGATGGAGTTCATCAGTGATTGGGAGTTGTCAAAGGAGTCAATGAGAGAGTCATTTGCTGATTCTGTTCAGTGGACTGAACTTCATAAAGTCCGTGGTGGCAGAGTCAAGGCGAACCAGTGTAAGGTTGTTGACTTGTTTACAAAGAGCATTGAAGTTGATTTTGCTAAGGATATCAGATGTTTCATAAGTTCCAGTGATTACTTTGGCTAGAAGGGTGATGTCAGCAGTAACTCTTCTAGTGCACAGAGGCCTCAGATGAAAGCAAGCACACAGTGATTCATAGTACACTGTGTGATAAAATAGAGGATTACGGAACATAAGGTAACGGACAATTTTTTTTTTGGACTGCTTCAAGTTTGTTAATTAATGTCTTGATGTGAGGATTCCAGACGGGTGAGCTGAATTCAAGGATTGGGAGAACTATAGTTTTATAAAGGATGACAGTATATCTGCAGTTTTGAACTTGTAGGTGTTCCGTTTGATAAATCTCAGTGTTTGAATGCTTTGCTGGTGATTTTAAGGACATGAGCATCGAATTTAGCACAGCTGGAGAAGAGAATCCCCAAGTCGTTAACTTGGTTACACCTTTCGATGATCACAGAGTTAATACTGTACTCCGTATTTATTAGTTGTGGAGATCTACAGGATGAGAAAGATTACTTTGCACTTCGAGAGGTTAACATACAAGCCATTTAGAGATAGCCACAGAGCGAATTTATTGAGGGCGCATTTAAGCTGTTGAGAATCTTATCTCCTTCAGTGCTGAGTAGATCTCAAGATCATCTGCATAGAGAGCAACTTGAACATTGGAGGTGCAGATGAAAAAAGGAAGACAATTTATGAAAACAACGAAAAGTAGAGAACCTAGGGGAGAACCTTGAAATAGTCCATTTAGTGGCTTAAAACGGTCCGAGTTCACTTGAGCGTTATCATCAGATGATAACGCTCAAGGAACGATGCGTAATATAGGTGCGTAGCCATGAGAGCAAAGGGTCACGGATACTATATAGCTTAAGTTTTTCCAGAAGTTGTTCGTGCGGGACTTTATCAAATGCTGTAGATATATCTCTGTAGACTGCATCAACTTGAAGGTGGTTATCAAGAACTTCAAAGGTATACTGCCAGAAAGGAAGCAAATTTGCGACTACAGACTGGCCACTGCAGAAATCATGTTGGTTCTGATCAATGAAAGGCCTGAAGAATTCGAAGAAATGTTTGTGTACTGCTGTGTCGAAGAGTTTAGCCAGACTGTTTTGCAATGATATAGGACTGTATTCAGTTAAATCATTTTATCACCTTTCTTGAAAGCTGGAACTATATTGACCGACTTAAAGTGCTTAGGATCCTTCCCCAGCCTGAGAGACAAGTTGAAGATGCAAAGTATGAGGGGGTTTTAAGGTAACGACAGTCATTTTTCAAAATAAGTCAGGAATATCATCTGGACATTCTCTAGTATAGTCATTTCTCATGATTTTTAATGCCGACTTTAAATCTTCATTTTTGATAAAGATGTTGATGAGATATCATCTTTAACAGGTGTGAAGTCAGGAAATGAGGCAGGTCTCAATGTATCACTTTTGGAAAAATTGTTTGGCAAACTCTTGAGCAATACTGAATTCGTCCGATAAGACAATTCCATCTGCGTTATAGAGTTGTAACTTTGTACTGGCTATATTCTTGTGCTTCAAGAATTTAATATCTCTGTGAGTAAGTAGACTATGCTGAACTGGCTCTGTATACATATTGTAAGATTTTAATATGAGGATTTTCACTTCTTTGCGGAGTTGGCTGAATATTTTGTAGTATTAACTGTCACCTGATTGCTTATGCTGGTTTCTATAGAATTTTTTGGATTTAATTTTATGTATTAATTCGCTGTTATACCAGTGCGGGTAGGTACAGAGTGCCGTCAGATGGGATTGAGAAACAATGTCAGATATAACTGAGTAGACACAGTTGATCAGATTATTGGTGAGCACATCGATGTCATCAAAAGCATCAAAGAACTGCTTGTCCATATTGCTCAGAGCTAGGGTGAGCAGAAGCCGGTCAGCCATTCTGAAATTGAATCGTGGAGAACGGGAGCTGCATTTGAAGTTATGAAAAGTCACAGTGATGTCAAAAGTAATTGGCAAATGATCCGAGTGGAATACAGGATTGTCTTTGCGAAACTCTGAGTAAAGGAGAATATCGGGTCAAGGTAGGCATTTTCTCTGGTTGCAAAATTGATTTTTTTTATATATATGAAAAACCCAAACGAGAGGTATTGGAACCGGAACCTATAGTACTTAGTACTGTTCTTTGGTTGGAGGTTGAGAAGACGAAAGAAGATATTTGTAGACATTAAACTTGCACTTCTATAGACTGTAATTTTCAGGAAATACGTATGAAGGAAGTTTGTTCAAGAAAACGGCAGTTGAATTAATAAACGAGGAATATGAAAAGTTGGTTCTGTGAGTTCGAAGTTGGAGAGTAAATAGATGTTGGCTGCACATGTTCGGACTGTTCTGAAAGAGAGCGGGAATTATAGAAGTCAATTCAGAAGAACAGTGCCCATGGAAGTATCTGTAGAAAAGGCATGCAACAGAAACAGAACGTCTATGAGACAGTGAGGGGAGAGACTCTATTAGAGAGGAGTCATTAATTAACCTAACTGCCCTCTTCTGAATGGAATCTAGGAGCCTGAGAGAGGTTTTGTGGGCACCGCTCCAGATGTGTGAACAATATTCCACGGTAGGGCGGATTTGTGATTTGTACAGAGTGAACAGCTGTTTGGAAGGAATGTAACGCCGAGAGCAAAGGAGAAAACCAAGTTTTTTGATGCAGAGGAAGCAATATTTGTAATGTGCTTGTGCCAAGAGAGATTAGAAGTCAGGGTAATCCCCAAAAGAGATATCATTGTATAGATATCAGAGTGTTACCACAGATAAGCATAGGAGCAGAAGAATCCTTTTGCGAGATATAAGACAAGACTGAGTTTTAGAAGGATTGAAATCAACTAAGTTGTCTTTGCCCCAGGGGAGAATTACCTGGAGATCGGCATTTAAGGAATTGGTAGCGGATATTCGAGAAGTTGAAGCTGATTGAGCAGGGCAAGGTTTCTCAAAGTGGAATGCAATGTGCTATCATCGGCAAAACTATGGACAGGATTTCCAGTCAATGGAAAAAGATCATTAATATACAAGGATGAAAAGAGCGGGGGAAAGAACTGAACCTTGGGGGACACCAGCATTAGTGGAGAAGTTAGAAGACAAAATCTACTACCATCACCCTCGGTGAGCGTTCAGAGAGAAAACTGGATAAACAATTACAAAAACCAGTTGACAAACCATAACATGGAAGCTTGTTTAGAAGATCTTTATGCCTAACACGATCAAAAGCCTTTGAGATGTCAAGAGCAACTGCTTGTTTCACCATAAAGTTTTCCTTGAATTTGTCCATAAATAAGTAACATAAGCCAGAATATCACCAGTGGATCGACACTGATGGAATCCATACTGGTGATCGTTAATCAGACGGAAGGTTTCTAGGTAGTTTAAGAGATGGCTTCTAATTGATTTCTCCATTACTTTAGAAAGAGTAGAATAATTGCAATGGGACGATAATTGGATGCGAGGGATTTGTCACCCTTTTTAGGAACTGGCTGGATATGAGCAAATTTCCAAACAGAAGGAAAAATATCTTTGGAATAAGAAAGTGAAAAAATACGGCAAAGAACAGAAGTTCAGGAGCACAGGTTTTGAGAACAAGTGGAGACATACCGTTAGGACCTGGAGCTTTCTTTGCATCAAGATTCGTCAAAATCCTTCTGACATCCTTTTGACGGAAGACCACAGGAGGTATTGAATGGAGCGTGCTAGGCATGGTGGGAGGTGTTTTACCAAGATCATTAATACGCGAGTTGGAATAAAAATGGGATGCTAGCAGGTCAGCTTTATCCTTGGCCGAAATGACAACAGAACCATCTGGTTTTGACAGAGGTGGGAGCAGAGATGGGAAAACGTTGTGGCCAATAGCTTTGCAAGAGACCAGAATGCTCTGCTACCATCAGGGCAAGAAGAAAGTTTTCTACACTTAGCCTGTTCAAAATCTACTTTGGACTGATTAATAACTGCTTTACAATTGTTGCGAGCTTTGGTGTAGGCAGAAAATGAAACTGAACAATTGCAAACAAGCCAATTACGATAGATATGCAACGTTCTTCTCTTGAACAGCCTTACCAAGACGAGATTTTATATAAAGGACGAGATTTTAAAGTGGAGTGGGGAATATAGGATTCCATTCCTACAAGAATAATTTCACTGACACGATCTGAGCAAACGTTGACATTAGAAGTTTTGAAACAGTAATCCAACAAGGAAAAGAAGAAAAGAAATCTCGCAGGTCATCCGATTTTGCATTCTTGTAATGCCAAACAATACGAGGTGGAAATAGTCATGAGATAAAGGCTCCATTGGAGAAGGGACAATCACCAATTTGTGATCTGAGGTGCCTAGAGGACCACTCACTTCGACCTGTACTTAGAAGGGTTGTTTGTGAGAAAAAGATCAAGCGTGTTGGCTGTATGGTTAGGATTGTCAGTTATTCTTGTAGGCAAATGAACAATCTGTGCAAGGTCATTAGTAATTGCAAATTACTAATGACTTTGCATAGATTGTTCAGCCCACAAGCAACCTGACTACGTACCTAGATTAGAAGTTTCCAGTTTCTGAGGTTTTACTTTCTTATTTTCCCAGCCAAGGTGGCATCAGTGTAGTATTTTCGGGCTGTGTGTTTTTCTCTCTGAGTAAAGGGACTCCATAGACATGGTAATCAAAAGGAAAACAGAGATTTAATTTCCATTTCTAAAACAATATTCATATATTATAACATCGAACTGACATATATACAATTTAATTACAATTCGCTCTATACCTTCTGCACGAGTAGATTTCTGTTCTGGAATAAAATTATTGACTCAGATGGTTCATACTTCATCTAGCTTCTTTACACATGTGATTGATATTTATATTACTTATACATTTATAAGTGTATGAGATCTACTATAGACTTATGGTTGTGTAACACAAATCCTCTGAAATTCAATACACCAATTGAATGCTATCGAATTTACTTGTATGTATATATGGCCCTAATAGCCTTAGAATTAAAGGTTATGGTTTATGTAACCCAATCTCTCTCAATCACTTGTACTTATGATTGTTACCTAAAGAATCTATACATATGTATTATTCTTATACAATTCAGTATTAGGGGTGACATAACCTTCTAACTGTCTCCAAAATTCTCTGGTAATGATTCAGAATTACAAATCCTTATCTAATCAATGCCTTTAGTTCATAGAGGGCTTACACATACTTTCACAACACTCTCTACTATTAAATTTAACAAAGACGCTCCCTGGCTTTAAATCTATTAGTTATAATTACTTATTACTTCGTTCGGTACAAATTCCAGGAACGGAAAGATCCAGACTTTCTCATATTTTAAATTTTCTATAATCATAAAAAAAAAGAACTTACTTTCGATGTCTTTGCTATACCTTCCTTCGTTACCTCGTTAAGGTCTCCCTCAGGGCTCCTATGACCAGTAGTCTTCCTGGTGGTTTGGCCTTCTCCTTTCCCGAATTTGTGTTCCTTACACAAGCAGAATTGCTCGAGCTTTCCATTGCTTCACTCTAATTCTTATTTCCTTCCTTTTCTCTCTGTTTGTTTTCTTTACTCTGCTTCACACTACTGCATTTTTCGATCACATCCCTTTCCCAAAATTAACCCCACTTACATAGCTGCATTCTTAACCTGACCGCACCTTCCTTCTGACCACCGCAATCTACCAGAACCGCACACTTTCTCTTCTCGATTCCAACATTTTTCTCTCCCCCATCTTTTTAGCGACTTTTTATTTGTTTCTCTCAACTTTTATTCTCTGGCCAATCACCTCCTGCCTTCTTACAAATCTTCCTTCTAATTCGATTACAGACCCTCTACCTTTCTTAGACCCCCCCCCCCTTCTCATTAGATGGCCTTACGTTTGTAGTTGAGGGCAGTGTAAAGTTCAAGTTTCTAGAACATTCTTGCAGCAACCCCTCTCCACTTACTCCCTTCATGCCTATTGCACCAGCAATCCTTGAAATTCACGCAGGTGCACTCAAAAATTGATTTTTTTTATTCTACTCACCTATAAAAAAACAAAATCTCTATTCTTGGCTGTTTCTTTCACATCCGTGACTGCTCGTCCCCTTCAGCAATGGTACCATTCTCCACAGACACTGTTTCTGTATCACCTTCATTCAGCTCACTTCTCCCACAAGAACAGTAACTGTTCTCTCCGTGTATGCCATCTAGCCCACCTGTAGTTGGACGTCTATTGTGTTCTTCCTCTTTCCTTAGCTACTCTTTCATCGATGAATCTGCCCTGTATCAAACTCGTCTCGCTAATTTGCTTTCGACGTGGTCACTCTTTCTTCCCTAAGGATAGTCTTATTCCTGATTCCATTCCAATCAATACATTAACTAAAATTCTCATCAAATACAAAAAACTTTGTAAGCTATGTATCTTGCAATTCTCACCCTCTATTAATTTCCCCAGCCTACACACACACACGTAAGATTTACATCTTACTATAGATTCCAGCGAGTTTTCTAAGTACTGAAGGTCACTATTAGTTAAGGGAAGTGGAAAATAAAGTAATACTAATAAAACGTTTAACTTGCCAAGATGGAAAAGGCAATATAATGATTCAATATTTGTGAAATTTGATGCAATTTCACACAGTATATAGTTAGAATGATAATAGCTACTCTGCTCCACGAGATCTGTCTTTTCTATGGACTGTATATTGCCCATCTGTAATCTCCTGATGATCAATATTTATGGAGAGACAGGTTTCAGTGAGCAGGCAAATATCGTAAATATGTGAGCCTTGGATTTCTCTAATCTGATTTAGGTTGCTAACTATACTCCTGCAATTCTGAAGGTAAACACTGAATAGTTGAGATCTATGACGTTGGGATTCTATGACGATAGGAGAGCGTAGTATGTATAGATAGCAGCGCCACTGATTGCTATGCATTTGGAGAAGAGATTTTGGACTCCCTTGGCTGTCTGTCCGTGAAGCGTTTTACTAGAGCCCCTGATAAGAGAAGGATCTTAGGTTCAGCACTTTTCCGTTTGTAATGGAAGGCATGTTATTATAAAAGATGAGTAGGCCTTCATCGTGCCTTCAGAGAACGGACATCCACACCTAAACCATATTCTTCTTATTCTTCTTTAATTAAGTTGATAAGATCTTGAGATTTATTGGCGGGTCCAAGCCTAGAAACAAAAATTCGGTGGTCTTTAGTGAGAATAATTGTGATGTTGTACTTTTGTTTGAGTAACTGAGATTTATCTGCATTAGTTACATTCTGTGTTTGATGCATTTTGGCTGGAAGCTTGGAGTAACTAACTTGAGACAGAGGCTTCAGCATTTTCTGAGGGTTTGTTCTGTTTTGATCTTTGGTGTGACATTTGAGACTGGCAGTCAGAAGCAGGTTTACTCAATGTGGCGGCAGCCCTACAGACAGATTTGAAGACCTCATTAGATATGGCAGCAGTTATTTTTGCATATGTTGTCTTAACTGATGTTGAAGAGGATTCCACTTGGTAACTCTGAGCTTGTAAAGTAGATGTACAAGCAGAAGTATTCCGCAGAGGAGAGGAGGTGGTGGTGGGAGCGGTTCGATTTACATTAGAAGAATCATCTGACAGAGTTCATTTGGCAATAAATTGCTCCACTGAATGACTTGAACCATGAATGTTAATAGGCTTTGGCAAATTAATATTTGCAGCAGTAGGAGTATTGAGGCCGGTGGAAAGTGAAGATCTGGTCTCAATACTAAGGGCATCGTCAGGTAATGATGAATTCTTGTTCACTTTGAGAACATTAGTTTCAAGAGTATATTCCATTTAAGCAACAGAACCTTCAGTGCGCCACCCAGGCAATAGCCTATCTGCGCAAAAATCTTAATCTTTTGTTTTGTTACAGTTATATTTTATGTGATTTATCATCACTACATTAGTTATCAGGCCAAAATTATTCTAGATATTTCTGTTGATTAAAGGACTCGTTATATCGGTCTTTAGCCTGTGGTCACACAGAGATAAGTGAATATCCCGTGTGACCACAGTTACCGCCCCTTCCTCGTGGAGGAAGACCTCTACACGTTTGGAGGTTAAAATTATTTAACTTAACTTTATAAAATCTTAAAACTGTAGTCTCACACTGAGTCTCTTTCCAAGCATAGCACTATCTCAATAAGCCTTTCCTAGCAGGCCAGTGACAAGCCACAGACCCATAACTACAGACAACATCACTTAACAATTTTAATCGTAATCTGTTCTTTTCCGACTTAGGGCCATTGCCTTTTCATACTCGGGACAAGTATGGTCTACAGCATTATGTTCTCCTGTTACTTTTCTGCGTTTGCAATTTATGCAACAAGGCGATCTTTCCTTGTTAACACATTCTTTATAGGAATGTCCTTCAATGGAACAATATCCGCAAAACGCTTTCATTTTACAAAACTTTGCAATGTGGCCAAAAGCCATGCATCTGTAACACTGGGTCACCGTGACAATGTCGCGAACCCGACAGGCAGACCAATTCACAAACACTTTTTCTTTTCTAATCAACTGCTTATGGACGGAACCTGCTATCTGCACTATCCAGTTATTCAGTTTCTTGTCTTTTGCTTTATTCACAGATATCACGTTAAAACTTTCTTGGAATACATCTTGGTTTACTCCATAATCTTTCAAGTTCTTTATCCATAATTGTTCTCTCAACTCGTCTTTATTCACATCTAGTTCCACATCAAGAGTATAGTCAGAGTTCTTCCTAGCTTCCCTTAAGTGGCAATACATAATTGACGTGAGATTTTTAATTTGGGCGTTGATGTCAGAAATTTCAGCCTGTTGATTATTTAATTAATTAAATCATTTAATTATTTGTTTTTATCCTAAGAATCTCTGTGGATATCTCATAATTTCCGTCATTGAGTGTATTAGAATCCAGGGAAATATCAGATTTTGCAGTATGAGGTACACTGATTAGCTGAGTTTGATGGAGGATTTTCTTCATAGTATTGAAGAGTAGTTCCTGGAATTTATTAGACTGTAGAATAGAAGAGGTTGGATTCTGAGATTCAGTAGGGAAGGAGTTAGCGCTGAGATCTTCTGAGAGTAGAGACATGTGTTTGAGTTGATGCATCTGAAAGTTGATGAGACACTGGAGACAACAAGCAGAAATTAGGAGCTTCTTCCACGTAAGGTTCAGGAGTCAATATATCTGGTTATTGGCATGATATTTGACTCAAGTGAACTAGAGTACGACATTTTAACTTTGCTAGCTGAAGAGGGAGGTGCCTCAGGTTTCGTTCTGTTTTGCGTTCAAAGTTATAGGGCTTTTTTGAGTCGACATCTATCACAACAGAATGATTTCCGACGACTTGACTTTTTAGTTTTTTCAGGTCAGAGTGGGTACAGTCATTGCATATTAATTGCTTACACTCAATACATTGGCTAATGGGATCAGAGCTGGTCCCTCAGATGGTGCAGACGCTAGAATTTTCACAGAAGGTAGTATTTGTCATTTTATTCGTTCGTTATTTTCTTAGGAAAATCCCAGAAGAGGTAGTTGAATAGAGCTGAGCATTTTGAGTGAATGACATATCAGATACTGTAGGTTACTAAATAATATCAATATCACCACCAGTTGTGGTTTTGCAAACAATTGGCACGGTGATCAACCAGTCACTTTAGTTGCCCCACAGTGAAATCCATATGTAGCAGGGGTATAAGTAGGGAGGTGAGACAGAGCGGCTAAGTAAAACTAATGCCGAGTCAAGGTCAAGTGTCTGTGGCACACGTGTGTATGTTGAACTACAAGATAATGTCTGAATGCGCTTCTATAAAGAAGCAGAATGAACATGCAGAAATTCATTTAATAGTTATCTGTTGTCTGCTCAACAGTGGGGTAAAAGAACTAAAATTTCTTCAAGACGAATAAGATTTGGGTTTATTATTCAATTTGACATGATTTCTGCATAGAGTGCAAACAGGCAGTTAGGAAGGTATATGGTGTTCTTTCTATCATTTATAGCGCCTTTCTGATGGGAGAAGGATACCATTATCCCTCTTTATATGACGATACTTAGAACACCTTTAGAATAGTGTATTCAGCTCTGGGCCCAGACTTAGAAGGCATAGTATTTGTGGAGAGAGTTCGATTGTTGTTTTCGATGGGGTTTTAAGTGCAATGGCTACTTAGGCCGTATTGCACATAGTAAAATGGTTCATACTGCCTGTGTTGGTTGATGGAGAAGCGGTTAGAAACGACTATACAGTCCTATTCGTTTTAGGAAGGAGAAGAATTCTGTGAGATTTGATTTTTCGCCTATGATATGGCGAAGCGACAAAGGTTCCTTTAAGCTTGCCAGAAAACTGAATGACACTAGTCGAGCATTATTATATAGAGTACATTCCAGAAGTATGTGTTTGACTGTAAGTGGTGTATGACAATGATTACACTGGGGAGGATCATTCCCTGACAAGAGGAACAGATGAGTTAAATGGGTATGGCCGATTCTGGCTCTGGCTAGAATTACTTCTTCTTGTCTGTTTGCATTGAGGCTGGAAACCCATAATTTTGGTATAGGTTTAATTTGAAGTAGTTTATTATGAATTTGCGCTTGCCATTGAAGAGTCTATTGACCTTTGCATATACTTTGTATATTCGTTTTATAATCAGTGAACGGTACTAGGGAATTCGCTGGGTCTGATCTGGATGGATGTTTGGCAGCAGCATCCTCAATTTCATTTCCTGGTATTCCAGTATGGCCTGGGGTCCAGCAGAAGATAACCTTTGTTGATGCTCTCTGAGACGTATCAACTCTGTTCTTTTATGAGCTTTAATAACGGGTGAGTAGGTGCTTTGCAAGGCTAATAAGGAACTTTGCGAGTCTGTGTATATTATGCTCTTTTGAATTGAGATATGTAAAATATTTTCTATAGCAAGCTTTATGGCATATAATTCAGTCGTGTAACTACTACACTCTGTTGGAAGAGATAGAGAAATGGTAGTATCAGAGAGTATTACTGCTACCCCCGATCCACTCTCAGACTTCGATCCATCTGTATATGTTTTAGCGAAGTCAGGATAACGTTGCGTTTTCGCAATGTGTAGCTGTTGGATGTTAATTTCTGATAGTGTTTTCCCCACTAGTGGAAAAATTATCACAAGATGGCATGATGACAGACCATGGAGAGTCGGGATCTATAGGATCTTGCAAGATTTTATTGAAGTGTATATCCCAATCTTCTGCTAATTGCTTTAGCGTAATACCAGCAGGCCGAACTGTCTGTGGTTTGTTTCTATAGAAGGTCATAAACTTCGGATTATAAAGTATTGACCAATTAGGATGAGTCATCTGGCTTTGGATCTTGGTTGCATAGTTCAGCAGCAACATCTTTCTTCTGATATTTAAAGGAGGTTCATGGGCTTCAATATACAAACTTTTCACTGGAGATGTTCTGAGAGCTGAATAGGGTTGAGACGAGATAAAGCACTTTCCCTAGCAGAGTCGAAGACAGGCGCGCGGTAGTCCAGTCGTGATCTGGTTATGGTTCTATATAAATGAAGCAGGCTGTAAAGATCTGCTCACCATGTTGTAGCTGATAAGACCAGTTTTTTTTTTTTTTGACAAGTAGTCCGGAGAAGTTCAAGGTGCTTTTGGAAATTTAATTTACTGTCAAAGAACAATCCTAGTAGACAAATACTATTAACTATGAGAAGAGGATGGTTATTGAAGTGGAGCTCGGGTTCAGAATGCATATTGCGTCTGGTACAGAAATGAATGGCAGTAGATTTCTGGCTGGATAGTCTGTAACCATTTTGTGTCATTCATGTCACGATGCGATTGATTGATATTTGTAGTTAGCGTTCAATGTAATGCATGTTTTGAGAATGACAAGAAATTGAGAGATCGTCTGCGAAAAGGTATGAATTCACAGTTTTCGGAATAAGTTCAATAATGATTCATTCTCATTGCAAACAAGGTGGCGCTGAGAACAGACCCTTGTGGAATTCCTTCTTCTTGGATAAAGTTTTTAGAGAGGGTTTCCCGAAAACGAACTTGAAAGGATCTCTCTTGAAGGAAATTTTGGATAAAATGTGGTAAATTACCTCTCAGGCCAAGAGAATGTAGATCCTTTAAGATGCCAAAACGCCACGTAGTGTCAGAGGCTTTCTCAACATCAAGACAGACATCATGACGAGATGTTCCTTTTTGATGAAAGCATTTGTGATATTTGTCTTGGCTTTGATCATGAGATCCAATGAAGATCGGTTTTTCCGGAATCCAAATTGGTTGTTATTTATCAAGTTTTGGGACTCGAGGAACCAAGTGAGACGGCGATGTATCATTTTCTCAAGAGTTTTGCTGAGAAAACTAGTAAGGGATATCGGCCTGTAATTTTGAGGAACAGAATGATCTTTACCGGGTTTTGCAATCGGTAGTATATAAGAATGACGCCAGGAACTTGTTCAGAAAAAATTCGATTGAAAAAGATGAGCAGCGAAGAGAGTGATCTTTGATCCAGATTTCGGAGCATTATATAATATATCCCATCAGGGCCAGCAGCACTGTTCCTTGAATTGGCAAGATTGTTATTGTTGTTATTTTTTGGTTTTTAGGAGCATTAGCAACTAAGGCCATATTGCTCCGGGATATGCGGTGGTCATTCTCTGACCTTTCCGCATCCTCCGTATTTGGTGGTGACGGGCTCGAACCCCGGTCTAATCAAGGAGCATGTGCTACGCACTGGTGCTCCTTCCCACCTGGCTACGGAGGCGCCTGAATTGGCAAGAGATTGCAGTAATTCAAGCATGATAAATGGTTGATTATAAGATAAAGCAGAATTGTCAGTGAAATTGTCTGGATTTCTCTGTAACGGTTTTACGTTTTTGAAAGGATTGATCATAAGCGTTACAAGAAGACAACAGAGAAATACAATTCCTAGTGCAGTTGAGTATATATCTGTAGGATTAGAGAGCGCTTGTCCATTCCAGTTCAGTAGTGGGGTGGATAAAGGTGGAAAATAAAATGTTTCGAAACATTATTTTTCTTCAGATTAATCTGATATCGGTATTTTTATTAACTGATGAGGCGAATTTAATCCAACTTTCTTTTTTGCTTTGCGTCTAATATAAAGAGCTTTTGCTCTAAACCGTTTATAGTTAATAAGATTGGAGGTGGTAGGATGTTTCCGGAAAAGGTTTCATGCTTTGTTTTTCTCTTTTTTGCAATCTTCATTCCACCAGTAATTTATTTTTCGTCTATTTCTTACTTGATATTGAGGAATGGTGATGGATGCGGCCGCCAGCATTTGATTCGTGATGTGCTCGGTAACACTGTTGATGGAACCGGACTGAATGATATCGTTGTCAAATGAGATGTGCGTTCTGTATTTTGCCCACTCAGCCTTTGAAAATTTCCATTTAATTGGATTTTCTGTTGGAAAGGAATAGGATGTTTTAATTTTGCAGATTAATGGATAATGGTCGTTGCTATAAGGATCACTGAGAGATATCCAATCTATATTTGAAAAGAGGATTGGGGAACAAATGGAAAGGTCTATTGCAGATGTTGAGCCCTTAGGGAGATGCACATATGTAGGAGACCCAGTATTTAGTAATGTTAAATTCTGTCTATCGATCAGCATTTCGATAAGCTTACCTCGTCTGTCTGAGGTGGGGGAACCCCATAATGGATGATGTGCATTAAAGTCTCCTAGTAAAAAAAAAAAAAAAAAAAAAAACGGAGATGGTAACTGCATAACAAGATCTTCGAGTTCCTGAGTAGTATATTGATGATTAGGCGGAAGATAAATGGAAACCAATGTCAGAGTAATACCATTAACAACACGCGTGGCAACGGCTTCTAAGGATGTTTGTAATGAAATGCGTCTGGAGGGGATGCTTGAATCCACGAGTATCGCTACTCCTCCATGAGCGCTATTGGAGTCAGCCCTGTCTTGCCTGAACATAGTATAGTTTTTGATTGAAACTGAGACCAGAGATGTCAAATTAGTTTCTTGCAAGGCCATTGCAAGAGGTTTGTAGTGGTGATTTAATTCATGTATTTCATCTATGTTGCTGCGAAGACCTCTACAGTTCCATTGGATAATATGTCCAATATTTGGTTTTGTAAGAGGAAGATGAATCTGTCTGCTTTTTATGCGTGGGTTGTTTATAACGGTCAAGTTGAGATTTTTCTTTTCTGGGAAAATTAGGTCGTCCTGAATCATTTTTATCCTCCATATCTCCATGTAATTCAAGAAAATCTTCTTGGTTGGGCATATTATCAGTATCCATGTTTGTTGGTTGTGGTTGTTTCACCTCCACAGGATCTGATTTATGCAATTTTTCTGCCACTTTACTGTGTTGGTTAGGTTTTGAGCTGGAATTGAGAGTGGCGTATTATTACTTTGTTCCACTGTGATTCTGATGTAGGCTGAGTCGATAGTACTGATCGAGCCCAGTCAGTGATCAATTTGTCCGGAGAGACTGACACGCTACTGATTTGTGACTATGGGTGGCCGAAGCACAAGTGGTTTTTAGCACGCTTGATTTTACTTGTCTTCTAGCTTCTTGAAAAGATACTTTATTTACAGTCTTATATTTCTTTTCCTAACTTCCAGAGATCACAATCTTTGGAGTATGCTGGATGATTGCTCCTACAATTAGGGAACTGCGGAGTTTGTGCCTTGCATTCTGATTGAGTATGATATTTGCAACCGCAGTTTGGACATGTTGCATCTCGACGGCATGCTGTCTGGGAGTGGCGAAATTTCTGGCATTTGTAGCATCTTAGAGGGTTCGGGATAAAGGGCAGAACACGACAGTTTAAATAACTGGTTTGAGGATGGTAGATTCAGTGAACTGAAGATTAAAATTATGCTACGGGTTAGGACTAAGGTGTCGTCTTTTCGTATCATGATTCTCTTGGCCTGAGTTACATTTTGATCCTTTAGTTGCCGGATTATTTCTTTCTCGGAAACGTTTAATAAGTCCCATTCACTGAACTAAGAGTGTTTTGGGTGAGAAGTCTCTATTAGCAAGTCACCAGATTGAAGACGTTTCACCATTTTTGGCGTTGCTGCTGCATTTTCAAGGCATCGTTGTATGATGAAGGGGGGGGGGGGAAGAGCTTGCTGACAGACTGTGAAGACAGAGAGAATGGATGATCAGGAAAGCTGGAAATTCCTGCTTGTTTGCATCCTCTTTTAGTCTTTTCGATAACGAGAAGTAATGATCAGTTTCATGGTTGTCATGTTGAGAGCTCTTTGGCTCTAATCGTGGGAAGTCAGTGTCCATGTTTACTCCTTTTAGTCCTGGCACTTTCTTCTCCCAGGTTACCGGCCCCGCCACTTGGAGGCAGGGGCGGTGCCACCAGTGACCAAGCGGTTATTAAAGTTAGTAGAGTAAGTTAGTATTTAATATAAATACTAAAAAAGAAAGATAGATTGCCTTTCTGGGTTCTTATGTCAGACGTTTTAGGCAAAGAACCACTTTAAGTGAACAAAACAGAAGAAAATTACACAACAAATATAACTATATCACTTTCAAAGATCACTATGTATCGCAGAGAAAAATCGCTTGGCACTCGGGGCTCAGAGAGTTCGAAGGGGGATGACCGGATTGGTGACGTGTGCCCAGAGATGCATATATGAAGAACGGCTCAAGAGGTGTAGGCTGTAAAGTTTGGCAACTAGACATCTAAAGGTAGAGCCAATTGAAGTTTATATGGCACTGAACGGAAGGGGTTAAACTAGTAAGGAAGGTATGTTCCTCTCTTAGGTGAGACACGAACCAGGGAACACAAATATAAAATCTCAGGGGATAACAGAAGTTTGAATCTCATGAGGTTCTTCAGTGGGCATTGGGTTGTCGAACATTGGACGAAGTTGCCTCCCAACAGAACCTTCATACTATTTATAGTCCTACAAGGTAATCGTTCAATTCTGCTTTAAACCTAGCCAGACTTACTCCTTCTACCATGTTATTTTAATCATTATTATATTTTATTTATTTATTCATTCATTCATTTTTTGCTCATGAAGTTCGCTTCCTAGCATTATTTGGCCTTAGTAATACTAATTCTAAATTAGGACTAAAGCATGATAGCGATCTTTCTATTAGAAATCAGGGAAGTCTATCTTCCACACCGTGTGGATTCCAATCCCTTGTCGATGGAAAGAACTATCGGGTTCTTTTTTACAACTTGGCCGAGTTATTCGGCTTCGGGCTAGTGTTTTTGCTTGTCGAAAATTCAGATTTTTCGTAAAGAAGAAACGGATCGAAAAATACACTCCATTACAGCACAAAAGACGGAAGACTCAGCTTTAATTGCAATGGCGCTTAACACACGTTAACACAAACAAGTGGAGTCTATTACGACACACCGAAGCAGTTATCGAGGCCAGAGTTCAGTTAACTCGTTAAAAGTTTCTTTCGAATAAATACATGCATTGTTCATAACAACGAATGTTCCAGAACTTTTGTGGGATAGTGTATATTCATTTCTAACTATTTATTTTTGTTAAATATGTTTAGAATCCCACATTATATAGTTGTATCATTTCATAAATTTTCTGTAGAGATTACATTTTCGATGTCTGTCTGTTTACAAGTCTCGGTGAAGTATTTAAATGTTTGGTACATCTGATCATGGACATAGATTTTAGATTAAAAAATTTAATACCGAACAAATGTCAAAAGAATTTGCTTCTCCATAAGGAGCTGCATATCGAAAAAATAAATATGCATTCTTTAAATATTATCCTGCTCCGCTGTATCCCACAATATCAACTATTTAATATTATTTGTTCATCCGCTTAGATTTATGTTCACTCGTATTTCATGGTGAGTGGTTTTTAATATCTGTAAAATTCAAAGTAATTTCTTCAGCTAGGGTAACTTGTTAGTGATCAGACTAATTTTATTTTTGTAATAATTACAAATTATTTCTGCTCAGATGGATTTCTGACAACAGTTTTAATCTCTCTCTCTCTCTGGGTAGCTACAATCAATTACTTGAAAAGCTCTGGAGTTTTCAGAATATTTCACTTCTTTTCTTCATGTTTTTGAAGCCCCCCCCCCCCGTCCTCCTGTTATAATGAGTGAATATTTGGACAGAAGAAATCATACCATAGAGTTTAATAATGCAAATCAATGAACCACAATTTTTTTCAATTACTAAGAATTTAATGGTTGCTGTAATCTTGGGCACTAGCACTAATACAGTGTCCATGATCTTCCCTAGCGTTCCGATTACCACAACCTTAAAAACTTAACTAAATAGAGTATGTATACGGAGGGTTGATTCAGCCTTTTGATAACGATTTTGACATTAATCCTGCTTGTGACGTAAAGCAGCAATGTAAATTTTTTTCGCGCAGGCGCAGTCCCAAACCTTATGAACAGGTGCATCAGTTGTAGAAGTTGGAGTTGACATGCTTTGGGAATTGGACCCATGGTTGGAAGGTTACATAACCGCGCTTTTCGAAAAAGGGTACAGCTATGCGAAAATAATTGATAGGTGCAAGTCGAAAAATTTTAGTATATTGAAGTTTCGTATCCATAAGGGTTTGAGTGGCAAAGGAAAATTCCGCGAAACCTCTGCAAGTGGACGAAGAAACTGCAACCTGCTCCAAGTCGAACGAGGGAGGTAGTACGAAAAAAGTGCAGTCGCTCGTTGTCGGTGAAAATCCAAAAACCCAAAGAACTATAGCGTCATGTGTGGGAACCTTCCAGTCAACCGTTTGTCGCATAATCAACGAAAATTTGCAACTGGAGAATTATCACAAGACCTACGTATACCACCTAGGAGCAAGACATTGCAGAGCGGCGGGTCAATGCTCGAAAACTCTACGAAAAATATCTGGCAGCTGAAAGGTGGAAATTCGTAGTAACATTGATCGTAGTAACAACAAAATTAAGGCAATTTATTACCGTCCATAGAGTGACAAGGCCTTTGCAACATGAGCGCGTCAATGCAAGGAAAGTTTTGGCCGAGGTTTTATGGTTGTAGCCGGTTTTTGTTTTAGCGGCAAATTTGAGTTGCGTAGAGATCTGCCAAACCGGCACTGGACCAGTGTGGAAGATTATGGTCCATTTCCCTCAGCATGAATTGTTGAGGAGGCTTCCATCCTGCAGTGGGTTGATAATGGCTGTACTTTACCTTTTTTTCTTTTTTAGTCGCTAAAAACGTGAACGTCAGCTCAGTGTATTACCAGACTGAAGTTCTACAGCCGTTGTTTGAACATGAAGTACCCACATTGTCCGGTTCTGACGCTGAAACGGTCTTGGTGCACCAGGATAAGGCGACAGTTTGTTCGATCCCGTTTGAAGATATATCTGTTAAATCACCTGACGCCTCACTCATGGGATTTTTGCGCATTCGGACTTTTGAAAAGAGCTCTCGGAAACCGCCGCCCCAGAACTGTTGAAGGTTTGTGGAAAGTCTGCCAGCAAGGATGGGACAAGATCGACTTGGCAGTTTCGCAGCGCGCTTTACCTTAATGGAAATTGCGATGCCGTGCGATAGTCCATGAGCAGCGAAAACAAACATAACACAATCAGTGGTGGCGGCACGGAACTTTGTAGTTTTAAAGGAGTGTCAAAATCGTTATCAAAAGGCTGAATCGACCCTCCGTAAATGTAATGACCAGGTTATTAGTGTTTTTCACATACTTTTCTCAAGAAATGGAGCATTCCTTCATTAACAGTATTACATGCTCGTACCGTGTCATATCAAGCAGATACTTGCCAGATGTGCCAGTATTAATATCTGTGAACTGCAACCCTAC